>NC_043011.1:13801582-14101582 GCF_006345805.1 Octopus sinensis | reverse complement strand
ACCCAGCTTGAAGTGGAATCAAACCCGGTACTTTATGTGTGTGTGTGAAGTGAGCAATAACTGGCTCTCTCTCTCTCTCGCGCGCACACACATGGCTTTGTAGTTAGGTTGTGGGTTCGATTCTTGCACCAGGCAACACGTTGTGCCTTTGAATAAAGCACTTCATTTCACTTTGCTCCAGTCTGCTCAGCCAACTTCTCTCTCTCTCTCTCTTTCTCTCTCTCTCTCACACACACACACACACACTCACACATCCTCAATATTCCATTGGGTCAAGAGTGGGAGAGCCGAGAAGATTCACTTCTGCATAGGCACCCAATACAACTAATGAAACCATTGTACAAGCTACCAGGTCACATTCGCTTACATGTGAGGGCTAATCATTTTGTTTTCTTTTGTACAGCTAGGCACAGGTGTGGCTGTGTGGTAAGAAGCTTGCTTCCCAATCACATGGTACTGAATTCAGTCTTACTGCATGACACATTGGACTAGTGTCTTCTACTTACAGCCTTGTGTGAATGGATTTGGTAGACAGAAACTGAAAGACGCCTGTCATATATGTATAGATCACGTGACCGACCAGTCCATTAAATGTAGTTACCCATCGCTGGTCACAATGCGTTCGCATTGTTTTAGCTTTCGAATGACGCCACCCCGCTGGCTAAGCGAGCGGGCCAACAGAAGAAAGAGTGGTGAAAGAGTACAGCAGGGATCACCACACCCTGCCGGAGCCTCGTGGAGCTTTTTTAGGTGTTTTTGCTCAATAAACACTCACAACGGCCGGTCTGGGAATCGAAACCGCTAGTCCACTGCCCTAACCACTGGGCCATTGCGCCTCCACATATGTATATATATATACATATATATATATATATGAGACCATAACCTCGTGGCTCATGCCAGTGGTGTAACCAGCCCACTTAGGTGTACTTTTCTTTCATTGGACACTAAACTCTGCTTGCGAAGACCTGTTGAGGCACTTGAAATCGAAATCAAATTCAATGACTGGCATCCATACTAGTGGACCGCTAAGAGCACCATCCGAGTGTGATCGTTGCCAGAGCAGCTAACTGGCTTCCGTGTTGGTGGTACGTAACAGGCACCATTCGAGCGTGAAAAAACATTCAAGCAAGGTCGTTGCCAGTGCCACAGGACTGGCTCCTGTGCAGGTGGCACGTAAAAAAACACCATTTGAGTGTCTGCGTTGCCAGTACCGCCTGACTGACCCTCATGCCAGTGACACGTAAAAGCACCCACTACACTCTCGGAGTGGTTGACATTAAGAAGGGCATCCAGCTGTAGAAACTCTGCCAGATCAAGATTGGAGCCTGGTGCATCCATCTTGTTCGCCAGTCCTCAGTCAAATCGTCCAACCCATAGAAAGCGGACGTTAAACGGTGATGATATATATTTGTATGTATGTATGTTTGTGTGTCTTTGTGTCTGTATTTATCCCCTACCCCATAATTTAGTGGTTTGGCAAAAGAGATCAACAGAATAAGAACCAGGCTTTCAAAAAAAAGTATGGGGATTGCTTCATTCAACTAAAATTCTTCAAAGTGGTGCCCCAGTATGGCTGCAGTCTAATGACTTGAAACAAGAAAAAGATAAAAGATAGGCGCAGGAGTGGCTGTGGTAAGTAGCTTGCTTACCAACCACACGGTTCCGGGTTCAGTCCCACTGGTGGCATCTTGGGCAAATGTCTTCTTCTATAGCCTCGGGCCGACCAAAGCCTTGTGAGTGGATTTGGTAGATGGAAACTGAAAGAAGCCCATCGTATATATGTATATATATATGTGTGTGTGCGTGTATGTTTATGTGTCTGTGTTTGTCCCCCTATCATTGCTTGACAACCAATGCTGGTGTGTTTATGTCCCCGTCACTTAGCGGTTCGGCAAAAGAGACCGATAGAATAAGTACTGGGCTTACAAAGAATAAGTCCCGGGGTCGATTTGCTCGACTAAAAGGCGGTGCTCCAGCATGGCCACAGTCAAATGACTGAAACAAGTAAAAAGAGTATATATAGAGAGAGACACAGTATCTCAATATTTAATTAGAAAACCAGCTTTGTTCGTTATGCTGTCTCTTATTAGTATGAATGTTACTCAGCTGTAGTGGTGAGTTATACTAAGCTCACTCTGCATAGTTTCAAAATCAAGGATGACGTGTCCAATAATATACACGTTTGTTACTTTTGCCTCACTTGTAAAATTTTCACAGGCTTCATTTGTTGGGCCATGAATGAGGAAGTGGTATTAAAGAAAATGTAATTCAGCCTAAAGAAAGACATTTATTGTGGTTATAAAGCTAATGTGAATGCCCAACAAAAGCAGGTTTCACAATGATGAAGCTATGATACACCATAGCAAAAAGAGACCGATAGAATAAGTACCAGGCCTTAAAAAAAATAAGTACTGGTGTTGATACATTCAACTAAAAGATCTTCAAGGCAGTGCCCCAGCATGGCCACAGTCTAATGACTGAAACAAGTAAAGGATAAAAGATAACATAGTCACATTATTAATGTTAAAACTGACTAAGTTGTTGTAGTGTTGGATATTTGTTCAGGCTATCTTCACACCGAGTTCCAATCCTGATAGGTCAATAGGTGTGTTTTATATTAGAAACAATTATTGGCAAAATTATTAGAGTATTGGACAAAATAAATACCTTGTGGCAGGCCCATCACCTGACTCAGGCACTCAAGGGTGCTTCAGAATATTCTGGGTGGGCGCTAATTTGTATTGCAGGAAAATTTTTGTAAACTGTCATTTTCTAAATCTGAGGGTGCTCCATTGAATAGTGAAGGGGCAGAACCATCCAGTACACCCCCTTAGCAAAAGGTATGTTAGGCATCAAGAAATGTACTATAGAAAGTTTTTGTAAACTGTATTTTCTAAATCAGAGGGTGCACCATTGAATAGTGAAGGGGCAGTGCTATCTAGTGCACCCCACTTAGCCACAGGCATGCCTTATGGTATTTCTTCCAGCTCTTTACATTCTAAGTTCAAATCCTGCCGGAGCCAACTTTACCTTTCATCCTTCCCAGGGTTGTTAAAATAAAGTTCCAATTAAATACAGAGATCAATTTGTTCTGCCTCTTTATATTCTGAGTTCAAATCCTACTGGGGTAACTTTGCTTTTCAACATTTTGGAGTCAATAAAATAAAATACCAATCAAGTACTGGGCTCAATTTTATTGGTTTAAACTTCTTCAATTTTCTAACCTTGTCCAAACTAGACACAATTACTATTTATATTGTTTCCAATTCAACCTTGATCCAGCTGATATATGACAAAAGGTGTTCAGGGAGTGGGGAAATAAGTCATTTACATTTACCCCAGTGCTCAACTGGTACTTATTTTATCAACCCTGAAAGGATGGAAGGCAAAGTCAACCTCAGCAGAATTTGAACTCAGAACTGTAAAGACAAATGAGATGCCACTAAGCATTTTGCCCAGTGTAGTAATGATGGTGGTGGTGGTGGTGGTGGTGGTGGTAGCTGTTGTTGTTTTTGTTTTTTCTCATCCTTCTCAAATATTTGACTGATACTTATTTTATTGACCCAGAAACGATGAATAACAAAGTCAACTTGTAGGATGCATAAAAACTGTATGGCAAACTGATGGACTAAATGTATATTGCAATATTTTTTTTAAAAGCAACATTCTGTTCTTCTGTGTTTAAATCATGCAAGGTCAGTTTTTGCTTTTCTTCTTTCTGGATGTGGGAAAAGAAACCAGTTTTTAAGTACTAGTGTTGGTGAAATCTTCCAACATTAAAACTACTACTACTACCACTACTACTACCACCACCACCACCACCACTACTACTACTACTACCACCACTACTACTACTACCACCACTACTACTACTACCACCACTACTACTACTACTGCTACATCTACTACTACTACCACCACCACCACTACTACTACTACTTGTGGTAGTGGTGGTGGCAGCAGTTGTTGTTGTTGTTTGACTGACTTGTTAGAGCATTAAAAAAATTGCTTTGTGGTATTTGTTCTGGCTCTTTTTTTGTCTGTTTTTCTTTACCTTGAGTTCAAATCCTGATGAAGTTGGCTTTGCCTTTCATCTTTTCAAGGTCAGTAAAATAAAATATTGGACTAACTACACTGGTTAATGGTATCAACTAATATCTTCCCACAAAAATTGCTGGCCTTGTGTCTAAAATCAAAAACCATTATTTTCAAAGGGAAGAGCTAGCAGAATTGTTAGAATGCCTTGCAGTATTTTTTGAAGCTCCTTACATCCTTCTGGAATCAACAAAATAAAGTAACAATCAAATCAATAGTATCACACGTCTCTCAAAAATTACTGGCCATGTACTTAGAAACCATTACTGGCAGTATTGCCTGGCGTTGCTCAGGTTTGTTTCGACCCTTTAGAATTGGAATTTTTGAAAAGTAAAAATTTTGCATTATATAGCTTATTATTCTCTTTAAGTGAACATTTTCTGGTTGAAATACACCGTAAAATGGCGACACAGCAGTCAAAAAATTGTAAAAAAAATAGGGATTTTCATAGAAAAAAAGCACCTTTTTGATCTAAATAATTTTTGGTCTTAACATGGTCCGATTTCAATTTTATCTTCTACGGAATGAAGAGCGAGCCTTCTGTCATACTCTCAATTTTGGCCAACTTGTGCCACAGGGTCTCGGAGGAGATAGTATTAGTTGAAGGCTACCAAACCTGCCATACACAGACAACTTCAGCTTTATATATAAAGATTACTGTTATTATTAAGACAGCCATCCGGCAGAATCCTTAGCACACCAGACAAAATGCTTAGTAGCATTTCTTCTGACTTTACATTCTGAGTTCAAATGCCACCAAAGTCAACTTTGCCTCTTATTTTTTCAGGGTCAATAAAATAGGTACCAATTAAGCACGGTGGGTGTGATGTAATTGACTATCTCCTCACCACTGCAAATTTCAGGCCTATAGCAGAAACAGTTGTTGTTGTAAATATACTTCAAAAGAGGCTTGTCTGTCAATCTCAATCCATTCCTTTAATAAGAAATTATGATAAAGAATAAGCTGAAACTGTTACTTGATTTTCATTGACTATTAAAAAAATCAAAATCAAAATCGATCAACATCAATGGAAATTGTAGCTGTGATACCAGTGCCGGTGGCACGTAAGAGAACCATCTGAACGTGGCCGTTGCCAGTGCCGCCCCAACTGGCCTCCGTGCCGGTGGCATGTAAAAAGCGCCGTCCAATCGTGGCCGTTTGCCAGCCTCATCTGGCACGTAAAAAGCTCCCACTACACTCTCGGAGTGGTTGGTGTTAGGAAGGGCATCCAGCTGTAGAAACATTGCCAAATCAGACTGGGCCTGGTGCAGCCTTCTGGCTTCCCAGACCCCAGTTGAACCGTCCAACCCATGCTAGCATGGAAAGCGGATGCTAAACGATGATGATGATGATTACATGATAATTACAGCTGTTTAAATCAATTTGATGTTGGTTTTAACATTTGGATTATTCTATCAAACGTAATACTTATTTATTCAGTGTTTTGAATTAATCATGCATTATCTTGTCGCTTTAAGATTTCAATAATGCAAATGTTTATTTTAAAGTGAGAGTCCAGATCTAGCTAGTTTGAACATAAAACTGGTTGGATATTTAAGCTGAACTGAAGGTGATGAGCTGGCAGAATCGTTAGCATGCTGGGCGAAATGCTTAGTGGCATTTCATTCGTCTTTACATTCTGAGTTCAAATTCTGCCGAGACCAGCTTTGCCCTTCATCCTTTTGGGGTCGATAAAATATACATGGGTTGGTGTAATCAACTTACCTCTTCCTCTGAAATTGCCGGCCATGAGCCAAAATTTGAAACCAGTATTTGGCCCAGATATCACCGTCACCGACCAGGCTATCAGATGTTGCTACGCATCGCTGGTCACAATGCACTTCGCATTGTTTTAGCCTTCAAATGACGCCACCCCGATGGCTAAGCGAGCAAGCCAACAGAAGAAAGAGTGAGAGAAAGTTGTGGCGAAAGAGTACAGCAGGGTTCACCACCACCCCCTGCCAGAGCTTCGTGGAGCTTTAGGTGTTTTCACTCAATAAACACTCATAACGCCTGGTCTGGGAATCGAAACCGCGATCTTACAACTGTAAGTTCGCTGCTCTAACCACTGGGCCATTGCGCCTCCACGGCCCAGATATAGCCAGTTTAAATCCTGAAAGTTTTATCCAGCTATATCTAGCTGATAGGGTGTTGTGGTGGCTATGAGGCATTTTTCTTTACAATGTGCTTATAAGTACTGTAACTTTCTAGAATCATCAGTCTTATTGTGTGCTTTACTTTCAACATTTTATAATTTCATTATCATAAGTCTTTGTTTTTGCTCATTCTACCTTCTTCAGAATTTCTATCAATATTTTTGCCTGAAATTAAACAGCTGGCAGAATTGTTAACACACAAAAAAAAAAAATATGTTCTTTGTTCAAATTCCACCGAGGTCAACTTTGCTTTTCATCTTCTCGGAGTCAACTTTGCCTTTCGTCTTCTCAGAATCAACTTTGCCTTTCGTCTTCTCAGAATCAACTTTGCCTTTCATCTTCTCGGAATCAACTTTGCTTTTCATTTTGTTGGAGTCAACTTTGCCGTTCATCTTCTCAGAGTTGACTTTGCTTTTCATTTTCTTGGAGTCAACTTTGCCTTTCATCTTCTCAGAGTCAACTTTGCTTTTCATTTTATTGGAGTCAACTTTGCCTTTCACCTTCTCAGAGTCAACTTTGCTTTTCATTTTCTTGGAGTTGACTTTGCCTTTCATCACTGAGGTTGATGTGCTAAAATTTGAAACCAATATTTCTGCTTAAAATAATATCTATGTCATCAATTATCTGGGTTGCAAATGTAAAGTTTATTGAGTATTATAAACTGCTGTGTGCTGTGTTCTTGAGCAAAACACTTTATTTTCACATTGCTCAGTTCACTCAGCTGTAGAAATGAGTTGTGACATCACAGGTGCCAAGTTGCATCAGCCTTTGCCTTTCCCTAACATCGGTGACATGGAGAAGGGAGGCTGGTATGCATGGGTGACTGCTAGTCTTCCATAAAACAACCTTGCCTGGACTTATGCCTCAGAAGGTAACATTCTAAGTGCAATCCCATGGTCATTCATGACCGAAGGGGGTCTTTCTTTTCCAATGCTGATTTATTCTCATTGTTTTGAATTAATCATACTTTATCTTATAGCTTCAAAATTTCAATGATATGATTGTGTAGTTTTAGAATGACATTGTAGGCTAGGTGTGAGAGGTCAGATATGGCCAGTTTGAGTGTAAAACAGGTGGAATATTTGGGCCAGATATGCCCAGTTTAAATGCTAAAGGATTAAATGTTAAAAAAAAATTTCACTTTTTTTTTACTTTAGTTTTTAGGTACAAGTGTGACTGTATGGTAAGAAGTCTGCTTCTTGACCATATGGATCCAGGTTCATTCCCACTGCATTGCACCTTCTACTATAGCCACAGGTCTACCAAAGCCTTGCAGATGCATTTGGTAGACAGAAAATGAAAGAAGGCTATCATATATATATATATACATATATTTGTGTGTGTCTTGAGATCATGGGGTTGTTGTAAATGAGTGTCACTGTCATACAGGCAGTAATCATTCATTTCCAATTTTCTGCAAAAATCTATCTGGTCATGGGGATCAGATATTCTTGGAAACAGGTGAGGGTTGTTGATAGGAAGGATATCCAACCATAGATAATCTGCCTGGCGTAACTTCGGTATACGTACCAGAAGTACCGGATACATTTCAACAAAGTGTTTTTTTTATATATATATGGGGGGGTTAGGGTTAGGAGAAAAGGGTTTCTGTTATCTTCAGAAATGTAAACAAAGCCACTTACGGTATGTATACCAAAGGATCACCAATCTGCCTCAACAAAGAATCTGTCCAACCCATGCAAGCATCCAAAAGTGGATGTTAAAATAATGGTGGTGGCAGCATTTTTTTTTTTAAAGCAACTTTACTTCCTTGCCATAATGCTTCTATAACCTGAACAGAAAGGAAATTCCAGCTATGCCATTTTCTTTAAATTTCAAACTTTTAATTTCCATGTCCTGTTTCCTCTTCTTTGGCAGCCAATCTCTTTCTTCATTGCAGTAAAAATATACTTCACCGATTTTCTTGTTGAGAATGCACTGCCAGGAATGTGGGTGGGCTTACTTCTACAATACTATACAAATAGTAATTCACAGAAATTTAAACAACTGAAAATTCATTCAGTTTGTCTTTATTGTATTTGGCAGATGAAATTAGAAACAAACATTTTGTTAATTAATTAATTAAAAGTGTATTATTCAGGAATCTTGAGTGATGTTATTAACAGGATAATTTTAGCATTACGGTCCTGCATTTGACAACTCTTCACAATCCTTATACTTTTCCATTCTCTTTAGAAATGTCCCATTTCCATTTACTTTACATAACTTACTTCCTTGACTAAACTTAAGTATCACTTTACATAACTGTGTCACTTTCAAGTCTTCCTACAGTATTTATTACGCTTTATAAATGCCAGGTCTTTTTTTTCTTTCTTTTGCACTCTCCAAATCATATTTTATATTACAAAATGCCATATTTTTTATCTTTTATTTGTTTCAGACATGAGACTGTGACCATGCTGGGGCACCACCTTGAGGAACTTTTAGTTGAATGAATCAACCCCAGTGCTTTTTTTTAAAACCCTGGTACTTAATATATCGATCTCTTTTGCCAAACCACTAAGTTAGAGGAATGTAAACACACCAACACCAGTTGTCAAGCAGTGGCAGGGGCAAACACTGACACAAAGACACACACATAGATATGTATGTATATACGTACTACTACAACAACTACCACTACTACTACTACTAATAATAATAATAATATGACTGCAAAAGAATGAATGAGACCTCAATAATATGTAAATAGAGGAATTTATCTATAAATGTGACCTGTCTTCATAACTGATGAGATGCCAGAGCAGACTTCAACCCCAGCATCTGAAACTCTGAGTTTTATTATGACAGCCAACTAATTGTTATCTATATATGATTGGCTTCTTTCAGTATCTGTCTACCAAATCCACTTACAAGGCTTTGGTCATCCCAAATCTATAGTAGAAGACACTCACCCAATGCAGGTGCCATGCAGTGAAACTGAACCTGGACACGTGTGGTTGGGAAGTAAACTTCTTACCATGCAGCCACATTAAAATATGTATTATGTATACTTATAATGGTTCTTAACTACATGACTATTTGGAACAGGAGATGAACCCAGTACACCATGACATATTTTCCTGACTGTAGTGCATAAAAAGGAAGTGGGTAGGGGATAAAGGAGTAAAATGAATAATAGGGTAAATATGAAACCATGTGGTAAGATGTTTGCTTCTCAACCACATGGTTCCAGGTTCAGTCCCATTATGTAGCACCTTGGGCTACCTTCTACTATATATTTCTTTACTGCCCACATTGGGCTAAACACAGAGGGGACAAACAAGAACAGACAAATGGATTAAGTCGATTACATTGACCCCAGTGTGTAACTGGTACTTAATTTATCGACCCCGAAAGGATGAAAGGGAAAGTTGACCTTGGCGGAATTTGAACTCAGAACATAACGGCAGACGAAATACCGCTAAGCATTTCGCCCGGCGTGCTAACGATTCTGCCAGCTCGCTACCTTCTACTATAGCCTTAGGACTACCTAGGCCTTATGAGTGGATTTGCTAGATGGAAACTGAAAGAAGCTCATTGTGTCTGTATGTATATATATATATAGACACAGGCATGGCTGTGTGGTTAGAAGTTGGCTTCCCAACCACATTCAGTCCCACTGCTGTCTCATGTTTAGTCCCACTCCATGGCCCCTTGGGCAAGTGGTTTCTGTTATATAGCTCCAGGTCGACCAAAGCCTTGTGAGTAGATCAGGTAGAAAGAAATTGGAAAAAAAAAAAACCTGTTGTGTGTGAGTGTGAGTGTATGTATGTTTGTGTGTCATTGTCTTGACATAACATGATAGATGTGAGTGAGTGTCACTGTCATACAAGCAGTGTCGTTCATTTCCAATATTCTGTGGAAAGATGTCTGGTCATGGGAGAATATAACCTAGCTTGAAAACAAGTGAGCATTGGCAACATAAAGGGCATCCAACCATAAAGGAATCTGCCTCAATAAACTTCATTTGACTCATACAAGCATGGAAAAGTGGACGTAGGCACTGGCATGGCTGTGTGGTAAGAAACTTGCTTCCCAACCTCATGGTTCCAGGTTCAGTCCCACTGCATGGCACCTTGGCCAAGTGCCTTCTACTCTAGCCTTAGGCCAACCAAAGCCTTCTGAGTGGGTTTGGTGTATGGAAGCTGTAAGAAGCCCACGTATATGCATTATCTATATATACTTGTGGCACGTAAAAAGCACCCACTACACTCTCGGAGTGGTTGGCGTTAGGAAGGGCATCAAGCTGTAGAAACTCTGCCAAATCAAGATTGGAGCCTGGTGCAGCCATCTGGTTCGCCAGCCCTCAGTCAAAATCGTCCAACCCATGCTAGCATGGAAAGCGGACGTTAAACGATAATGATGATATCTATATGTGTTTGTCTCCCCATCACTGCTTGACAACCATTGTTGGTTTGTTTATATCCCTGTAACTGAGTAGTTCAGCAAAAGAGACAATAGAATAAGTGCTAAGCTTAAAAAAAAAAGTCCTAGGGTAAATTTATTCGACTGAAACTCTTCAGAGTGGTGCTCCAGAATGGTCACAGTCAAATGACTGAAATAAATAAATAAAAGAATTAGGCGTAGGAGTGGCTGTGTGGTTAGTAGCTTGCTTACCAACCACATGGTTCCGGGTTCAGTCCCACTGCGTGGCATTTTGGGCAAGTGTCTTCTATTGTAGCCTCGGGCCGACCAAAGCCTTGTGAGTGGATTTGGTTGACGGAAACTGAAAGAAGCCCGTCGTATATATGTATATATATGTGTGTGTGTGTCTGTGTTCGTCCCCCTAGCATTGCTTGACAACCGATGCTGGTGTGTTTATGTCCCCGTTACTTAGCAGTTCGGCAAAAGAGACCGATAGAATAAGTACTGAGCTTACAAAAAGAATAAGTCCCGGGGTCGAGTTGCTCGATTAAAGGCGGTGCTCCAGCATGGCCACGGTCAGATGACTGAAACGAGTAAAAGAGTAAAAAAAAAGAGTAAAATAATGACCACACACATTTGAAAAAATATTAATCTTTCACACATTCTTTTTCCAGAATCCAAGAAGTTTTTCGAGATGTAGAATATCACGTGTCATTTGTTAGTGGCAGTACCAATGTTTGCCTCCGAGTGTAAGTACTTGCTCTTTCTTTTATCTTCCCTTTTTATAAACTATTCATTAATTTCCTTTACTGCTTCCATGAGACCAATGAACAGCTATACTACGTGATCATATTAATTATTGGCTACATGCTTCGTATGGATGCCAGCTATTTAAAGTTCTGCTCTAATTAGTCAAGCAGCTTGACCTGACCTCGTTGTGTAATAGTACTTCTACAAAGGAAAAACTCCAATCCATTCAGCTTTTTTTCATTACAAGTTTTTAATAGTCAGCTATTAACCTCTTAACACTTCCTTAACCCTTTTGTTACCAACCCTGGCCAAAACCGGCTCTGGCTCTGTAGAACAAATGTCTTGTTTTCATAAGTTTTGCATCAAAATATACCACCAAACCTTAGTCACAATTTATGTTCCTAACACTAGCTTAATGATAACTAAGTTCTTTTACTAAATTCTTTGTTATATTTAAAATAATTGAAAGAAACACAGAGCATCTCAAAATAAATACAGTAATGAAAGGGTTAAAATATATAATAGAGAAACAATTCTTAACCCTTTTGATACCAGCCTAGCAGAAACCACTTCTGGCTCTGTAGTACAAATGTCTTGTTTTCATAAGTTTTGAATAAAAATCTTCCACCAAACCTTAGTCACAATTTATGTTCCTAACACTAGCTTAATGATAACTAAGTTATTTTACTAAATTCTTTGTTATATTTAAAATAATTGAAAGAAACACAGAGCATCTCAAAATAAACACAGTAATGAAAGGGTTAAAATCTGTGTGTGTGTGTGTGTAAATACACCGTTGTAAAACTTATTTCCCAACCACATAGTCTTCGGTTCAGTCCTATTACACAGCAGCTTGGGCTGAAGAAGTCCATTGTGTGTGTGTGTGTGTGTGTGTGTTTGTGTGTAAAAAACAAAAGAGGAAGCTGGAAAATGTTTTGGTATTATTCGTTCACCATTACACATGTTTCGTTGCTAATAGGAATTATGCAGTTTTAGATACACATGTAAGAAAATTCCTGTTAGAAATTTCTTACATGATTATCATCATCATCATCGTTTAATGTCTGCCTTCCATGCCGGCATTAACGAGTGAAACCTTGTAATTCCTATTAGTAAATGAAACATGTTATGGTAAATAAATAATACCTAAAAAAATTTCCAACTTCCTCTTTTGCTATATAATAACTCTGCAAAAAATATTTCCAGAATTTTCAGCTCTAGTATGTATCTTACACCAATGCAACATCAACAGCATCTACATACTTGATTGTAATACTGGAATAAGCAGATGTGCTTCAAGGAGACACAGCTTGGATTTTACTCTACCTATATTGTGTATATATATGTCCGTTTCTATAAAATACAGTGTACATTTAAACACATTAAGAGATTTCCATCGCAGGAATCCCTTATGCTTGAAGGAACAGCTAAAGTCCCAACCACTAATTGGAGATAAATTCTCGAAGGGAATGAAAAATAAAAACATTTACTATCTATTTCCTGGACCATGGTTTCTGACTTATTAAACATATAAACACAAGGCCTTGTGTTTATATGTTTAATCTTGGCATACCTGTTGATGAAGACTTTGCCTAGCAAATTATTTTATTTTATTTGCTAAAATAAGTCAGAAACCATGGTCCAGGAAATAGATGGTAAATATTTTTTATTTTTCATTCCCTTCGAGAACTTATCCTTAATTAGTGATTGGGACTTTAGCTGTTCCTTCTTGGGTAAGGGATTGCTACGATGGAAACCTCTTAATGTGTTTAAATGTACTCTGTATTTTATATGAATAATATATAGTCTATTGACTAATTTTTCTATACGCTAGGCCACTGGTATTAGAAATTTCTAAGATCTTTATTATCCTGATATTATTAATTATATATATATATATATATATATATATATGCCTGTGTACTCTTGCTTTGACATCACATGATGGTTGTGAACAAGCATTACTGCCATAGAAATGGTGTTTTTCATTTCCAGTTTTCTGTAAAAAGACATGTATGTCTGGGCATGGGAAAATATTACCTTGCTCGTAAACAAGTGAGGGTTTGAGAGAGGCAGGGTAACTGGCCATAGAAAATCTGCCTCAACAAACTCTATGCCCATGCAAGCATAGAGAGGTGAATGTTAAATGATGATGATAATGATATATATGTGTGTGTGTATATATATATATATTATATATATATATATATATATATGCCTGTGTACTCTTGCTTTGACATCACATGATGGTTGTGAACAAGCATTACTGCCATAGAAATGGTGTTTTTCATTTCCAGTTTTCTGTAAAAAGACATGTATGTCTGGGCATGGGAAAATATTACCTTGCTCGTAAACAAGTGAGGGTTTGAGAGAGGCAGGGTAACTGGCCATAGAAAATCTGCCTCAACAAACTCTATGCCCATGCAAGCATAGAGAGGTGAATGTTAAATGATGATGATAATGATATATATGTGTGTGTGTATATATATATATATATATATGTCCCAAACTTTGGCATCAAGAGTTACACAAATACTAGAACTGGGCACCACTGCATAG
This sequence comes from Octopus sinensis, assembly GCF_006345805.1. NCBI lineage: Eukaryota > Metazoa > Mollusca > Cephalopoda > Octopoda > Octopodidae > Octopus > Octopus sinensis. Next base: position 14,087,650 of record NC_043011.1, on the reverse strand, counting down.
TGCTAAGGACTCCAAATTTGCCACCAAGATGTAGGACAAGATGCTGCGATAGCCTGGGCTTCAGAGGTCCACAGGTCTTCAATATCCTCCCGAAGGACCTGATGGACCTGCATGGGGTGGATGCAGATGTCTTCAAAATAAAGCTGGACATTTTCCTGTCAGGTGTCCCAGATGAACCAACTTCACGGCAAGAGGTGCAAATGAGAGCAGCTGCATCAAAAACTCTCTCATGCACCAAATGTCAATTGCTAAAAAATATTCGTGAAGTAAAATCATGTAGCAACACCGAATGGCAGTGCCCCAGCATGGCCACAACTCGTGAGCTGAAACTAGATGAAATGATATATATATAAAGGTGGTAAGCTGGCAGAATCCTTAGCACACCAGCTCTGTTGGTTCAAATTCCACCAAGGTTGACTTTGCCTTTCATCCTTTTGGGGTCAATAAAATAAGTACCAGTTGAATTACTGGGGTCAAATCAACTTATCCCCTTCCCTAAAATTGCTGGCCTTGTGCCATAATTTGAAACCAACATATATATAAAAGTGAGTGTGTGTAGAATTTAAACATTAAAAACTTTTCTTTAGGCCAAATATTGCTTAAAGCTAAAAATTCACTTTACTAAAGTATAGTTCTTTGTTTAAAACATACATGTTGTGTAATAAAAGTTTTAGGCAGGGCGAAACGAATAAGAGAAAAACTTGTTTCACATTTGTTATTGCTGTTTATTTTTATTGCTTCTGTTTCCACTTCATCTTGCTATCCTGCTGAGTACATAATAATATATAACAGTATAAAAATGTTGTTTAGTATATATATATATATATATAATTACTTTAAATATAACAAAGAATTTAGTAAAATAACTTAGTTATCATTCAGCTAGTGTTAAGAACATAAATTGTGACTAAGGTTTGGTGAAAGATTTTAATTCAAAACTTATGAAAACAAGACATTTGTACTCAGAGCCAGAGCCGGTTTCAGCCGGGTTGGTAACGAAAGGGTTAATGTCACTGCCCAAATGAAAAACAAAACTGGAAGAGAACGATGGGCAGATGACAACATTGAAGTACTAAATGCATTCAGCACTGCAACACTTCACCCAAAATCCCAGCAATAATATTGTTTGGACAGGTTTTTGTCTGAAGGGCTGTTTGTTCATCATCGTCATTATTTTAATGTCCACTTTTCCACGCTTGTGTAGTTGGATCGAATTTGCTGAAGCTGATTTTTCAATGGTCGGATGCCCTTCCTGTCACCAACCTTCACCTGTTTCCAAGGAAAATAATATTTCCCCCATGGTCAGACATGTTTTTCATGGAAGATTGGAAAACAAAGAACACAGCATGCATGACAGCTACATTCATTTACAACTCCCATACGAACTCAAAACATTTTTGACGTAAAATAAAGTACCTTGCTCAAGGATACAACACACCACTGGGAATTGAACTCACAACCTAACGATTGTGAGCCGAATGCCATAACCACAAGCCATGCACTTTCGCATTGGCAATTAGCATATGGATGAAGATAGGTGTGTGAGAAAGTGCCAATCCCTAGCAGTTGAGGGAACCCGTGGAAGAGGTAGACCCAGGAAAACCTGGGACGAAGTGGTGAAGCACGACCTTCGGACGTTAGGTCTCACCATGGAAATGACTAGAGACCGAGACCTATGGAAGTATGCTGTGTGTGAGAAGACCCGGCAAGACTAGTGAAGCCATAATCCGTGGCCCCTACCTGGGACGTAGTCAGTCCACCTGTGCATACCTTCCTTCTTGTGACACTTGTGAAGACCTGTTGAGGCAAGTGAGAATCGAATCGAATCAAATCAAATCAAATCGAACCAAATCAAAATAGATGAACATCAATGGAATTTGTATCCTTGTGGTACCAGTGCCGGTGGCACATAAGAAAACCATCCGAACGTGATCGTAGCCAGTACCGCAACGACTGGCCTCCGTGCTGAGGGCACGTAACAAACACCATCCGAGCGTGGCCGTCCGCCAGCCCTGTCTGGCACCTGTGTCGGTGACACATAAGAAAACACCATCCGAGCGTGGCCGTCTGCCAGCCTCGTCTGACACCTGTGTCGGTGGCACATAAAATCACCCACTACACTCTCGGAGTGGTTGGCGTTAGGAAGGGCATCCAGCTGTAGAAACACTGCCAGATCTGACTGGCCTGGTGCAGCCTTCGGGCTTGCCAGACCCCAGTTGAACCGTCCAACCCATGCTAGCATGGAAAGCGGACGTTAAACGATGATGATGATGATGATGATGATATATATATCATCATCATCATTTAACGTCTGCTAGCATGGATTGGACGGTTTGACTGAGGGCTGGCGAACCAGATGGCTGCACCAGGCTCCAGTCTTGATCTGGCAGAGTTTCTACAGCTGGATGCCCTTCCTAATGCCAACCACTCCGAGAGTGTAGTGGGTGCTTCTTCGTGCCACTGGCACAGGGGCCAGCCAGGCGGTACTGGCAACAACCTCGCTCGAATCTATATATATATATATAGATTTGAGCGGTGCCGGTGGCACGTAAAAAGCACCATCCGATCATGGCCGTTTGCCAGCCCCGTCTGGCACCTGTGCCGGTGGCATGTAAAAAGCACCCACTACACTCACGGAGTGGTTGGCATTAGGAAGGGCATCCGGCCATAGAAACATTGCTAGATCAGACTGGGCCTGGTGCAGCCTTCTAGCCTCCCAGACCCCAGTTGAACCGTCCAACCCATGCTAGCATGCAAAGCGGATACTAAATGATGATGATGATGATACTTTATTTAACAAAAGCTGTTACTCGGAGTTTCACGTTCCCGTTCGTCGGACAACAAAACTGTCCGATGAATGGGAACGTGAAACTCCAAGTAACAGCTTTTGTTAAATTTCTGCTGCTTTTAAATAAAGCATATTACTCTACCTCTGGTATTTGAGTACTCTTTGTTCCACCTTGTTTCACATTTATGTGTTTACTCCGGTATATGTATATATATATAGGCGTAGGAGTGGCTGTGTGGTAAGTAGCTTGTTTACCAACCACATGGTTCCGGGTTCAGTCCCACTGCATGTCACCTTGGGCAAGTGTCTTCTACTATAGCCCTGGGCCGACCAAAGCCTTGTGAGTGGATTTGGTAGACGGAAACTGAAAGAAGCCCGTCGTATATATGTATATATATATGCGTGTGTGTTTGTGTGTGTCCCCCTAGCATTGCTTGACAACCAATGCTGGTGTGTTTATGTCCCCGTTACTTAGCAGTTCGGCAAAAGAGACCGATAGAATAAGTACTGGGCTTTCAAAAAGAATAAGTCCCGGGGTCGAGTTGCTCGATTAAAGGTGGTGCTCCAGCATGGCCGCAATCAAATGACTGAAACAAGTAAAAGAGTATATATGTGTGTGTGTATGTGTGTAACCTAATTTGTATTACATTAATACTAGATTGACGACTTGTTCTTTACATAAACCTTCATAAATACTACGCATTCTGTCTGCAACACGATTATACTTGTTTTGAAACATATAAATGTTTACACGGATAAATATAATTATCTGAGGTACAGTGCTTACGTTAAAAAATCAATAATAGTAATTTTTAATGATCACTAATTTTGTGATAAAAACTTCGCAACAGGCTTAAATATTAATATTGTGACACATGACCATGATAAAGGCAGATTTGATCAAGGACTTCTTCTTGTTCTTTAGTTTAGTTTTCTCCTGGGTTGTTGAAAATATAGTACATACAAGATGCTGATCAGTTATGTCGGTTACAATTTCTCCCTTTATCAAAATGGTCTTGAGTGGGGGGCATGCTGGAGTACCTTTGTAAGCCTGGTGCTTATTCTATCGATATCTTCTGCCGAACCGCTAAGTTATGGGGACATAAACACACCAACATTGGTTTCTAGGCAATGGGGGGGGGGGACTAACACAGACACAAATACACGCACATAAATATATATATAGAGCAGACTTCTTTCAGTTTCCATCATTCAAATCCACTGACATGGCTTTGGTCGGCCCAAGGCTATAGTAGAAGACACTTGCCCAAGGTGCCACACAGTGGGACTGAACCCGGAACCATGTGGTTGGGAAGCAAGCTTCTTAACACATCCACACCTGCACCTATATATATATATATACACACACACACACACACGTATATACACACACACACACACACACATATATATATATAGCTTAGTCACCTATATAGTTAACCAGATGATACACGAAGGAGTCATACCCAATGACTGGTGTAGCAGCATAATAGTCAACTGCTACAAAGGTAAAGGTAACGCCCTAGATACAAATAATTACAGAGGTATCAAGCTGTTGGATCAAGTAATGAAGGTTACGGAGAGGGTCATAGCCCAACTAATTAGAGAGAGAGTCAGTTTAGATGAGATACAGTTTGGGTTCGTGCCAGGGAAAAGCACCACTGATGTGATATTTCTGGTAAGACAGCTGCAGGAGAAATACTTAGCCAAAGATAAACCCCTGTACCTGGCTTTCATTGACATGGAGAAAGCCTTTGACAGGGTGCCCCAATCCCTTATCTGGTGGTCAATGAGGAAACTAGGGATAGATGAATGGTTAGTGAGAGCTGTGCAAGCCATGTACAGGGACGCTGTCAGTAAGGTGAGGGTTGACAACAAGTACAGTGAAGAATTCAGGGTAGAGTTAGGGGTTTACCAAGGTTCAGTCCTCAGCCCCCTCCTATTCATCATAGTCCTCCAGGTAATAACAGAGGAATTCAAAACAGGATGCCCCTGGGAGCTCCTCTATGCTGATGACCTTGCTCTAATTGCTGAGTCATTATCAGAACTAGAGGAGAAGTTTCAAGTGTGGAAACAAAGATTAGAATCGAAGGGCCTTAGAATCAACCTAGCTAAAACCAAAGTCCTAATAAGTAGGAAGGCAGGCAAACCACAAATCTCTTCAGGTAGAGGGCCCTGCTTGATCTGTAGAAATGGCGTAGGAAGAAACTCTATAAGATGCACCCAGTGTAAGCTATTAACACATAAGAGGTGCAGCAATATCAAAGGAAGGCAGACTGGGAAGATAGCTTTTGTATGTGACAGATGCTCGGGAGCAATAAATAACACAGAAAATGTGCAGAGAACAACCTCTGCCACATTCCAGGGAGAAAAACTAGAAGCAGTTGATAGCTTCCGTTGCCTAGGTGACCAAGTCAGTAGCGGAGGAGGGTGTGCTGAAAGTGTAGCTGCTAGAATAAGAATAGCCTGGGCAAAGTTCAGAGAGCTCTTACTTCTGCTGATGACAAAGGGCCTCTCGCTCAGAGTAAAAGGTAGACTGTATGATACATGTGTACAAACAGCCATGCTACATGGCAGTGAAACATGGGCCGTGACTGCTGAGGACATGCGTAAGCTCGCAAGGAATGAAGCTAGTATGCTCCGATGGATGTGTAATGTCAGTGTGCATACTTGACAGAGTGTTAGTGCCTTGAGAGAAAAGTTGGACCTAAGAAGCATCAGATGTGATGTGCAAGAGAGACGACTGCACTGGTATGATCATGTGTTACGTATGGATGTGGTTAATGTAGAAGAGGAAGTGTATGGGATATACCAGTGTTGATAATAAAGCATTTTAAAGAGGGCTCCTTTAATACATGTCAGAACAGTGTGGTCTAACTGTAGGCCCACTGGTCCAATAGATGAGCGATGAAGGGTCCCATTGGTGAGCGGTTTTGGTAAGGAGATTCTTGTACAAGTCACAGCTAGAAGCTTTGTTGATGTGAAGTGCAATAGTATTATTTTCAACTTCATTGTAAGCAAGATCCCACTCTGAGTAACATACAAGAGCCAGTCTTCTGTAGATTTGGCTCTATGAAAGCCTTACTGGTGGTCCCTGAAGAGATTGTGAAATTCAAAGTGTTTAGTGAAAGTGGTTATTAACAAGTGGCTATCATGTTTGATATGCTGGAAGTGTGACAAGAGGACTGATGGCTCAGTCAGAGATATTGCCCTTTTAAGAGTGGTGTATAGTATTGTTTCCAAAGACCAGGTTGTATCCTTACAGAATGTAAGAGATTGAAGAATTTGGTGAGGGTTATGGGCTGTTTCTGGGGCACATTGAGGGTAATTGAAGTGACATCGTGGGAATTTATGGCTTTGTTAGTTGAAACAATTGGAGGTGCTTTCACACGTGAAATGTATGGTGAGCCTGGCAGAGTGGAGAAGATTTACTTAGAGTTTGTAGCATGGATTTAGATGCTAAGTGGGCAGCAAATTTGAAGGCATATTTAACCACCATAGTAGTTGAATGGGGGGGGGGGAAACAAGGAAGACACAGCTTCTGCACTGGTTTCTCTTTCTCTCTTTTCTCTTTTACTTGTTTCAGTCATTTGACTGCGGCCATGCTGGAGCACCGCCTTTAGTCGAGCAGATCGACCCCGGGACTTATTCTTTGTAAGCCCAGTACTTATTGTATCGGTCTCTTTTGCCGAACCGCTAATTGACGGGGACATAAACACACCAGCATCGGTTGTCAAGCAATGCTAGGGGGACAAACACAGACACACAAACATATACACACACATACATATACACACACATACATATATATATATATTATATATATATATATATATATATATACATATATACGACAGGCTTCTTTCAGTTTCCGTCTACCAAATCCACTCACAAGGCATTGGTTGGCCCAGGGCTATAGCAGAAGACACTTGCCCAAGATGCCACGCAGTGGGACTGAACCCGGAACCATGTGGTTGGTAAGCAAGCTACTTACCACACAGCCACTCCTGCGCCTTATGTTGATTTCATTAAATATTCTTGTGGTAATGGATTTCACCAGACTCTACTAATTCTGATATTTTCCTTTCACAGGTATAACTGTTAGTGTATATGTTTTATTGAAATAAGTCTTTTGAAAGGTTTAAAACTTTTCTTTTCCAGATCTCTGCCACCCCAGTTTCCACAGGAGAAACCAGTTGTTACTATACAACCTCCTGCCAAACACCCTTGGGTGGATTCCCAATCAAAAGTTGTGGGATGTCCTTCATTAAATGAAGTGAGTTACTGTTCTTATTTTTTAATATTATTTTTTTTCTATTTGTTCTTATTATTTTTCTAATAAATAACTTGTGCATCAACCAAGTTTGTTTCACTGCTATACTGTACTGTAGACTATGACATTAGCCAAATCTGTATGTAAAAGATAGATGAAGACAATATCTTTGTGGTATCTTTATGGACAGAAAAAGAAACTGTATGGACTAGTTTTAATCCTCAATCAGGGTTTCATCAGTGATTGATTATCTTCTTTAACAGTCCACACAGTGATTGGTTTTTATATCCATTACTCAGGGCTTAAGTAAATTGGACTGATTAATTGTACTCGTTCAACTATTACATTACTAATACACTAGAAATATTTTGTTTCAAAACTATACTGTATTACAAAATATGTTTTTAGATTTTTACACAATACAGAATGTTCATACATACCCTGTTAGGTAAACCTCACAGATATATGTATATAAAGCAAAGTGTCTGTTGTTTGTTCCTTCTCGAGCCATACCTGGCTCATAAGGGCTGGTTTCCTGGTTTCTTGGCGCATAGGTTCCCCACCTGGACGGGACGTCGGTCTGTCGCAGGTGAGCTGCAAGATGCAGGAGGAAAGAGTGAGAGAAAGTTGTGGCGAAAGAGTCAGCAGAAGTTCACCATTACCTTCTGCTGGAGCCGCGTGGAGCTTAGGTGTTTTCGCTCATAAACACACACATCGCCCGGTCTGCGATTCGAACCCGCGATCCCTTGACCGCGAGTCCGCTGCTCTAACCACTAGGCCATGTGCCTCCACAAAGTGTCTGCATCTGTTTGTACTTACAGTGTTGGCTTAAAATCTACAAATATAGTCTGCAGTACACTATAGCTTTTTTTCCTAAATGTAATATTTTTCTCTGGAATTTATTACATGTAAAATATACACATGCTTGTATGTGTGCTGTACATTTGTTTTTCAAATCAAGAATGTAAGTTTTGCTGTCATAATGACAGCTCAACTTTCCCAAAGAAAATACTTTACATATCAATCCGAACTGAAATTCGTTGTTTACAAATAGTTTCTCAAACCTTTCATAGACAATGGAAAGCTTGCCTGATTTTCCCCATTGTGTCAAACTCATCACACTACACTCAATATGTGCCAATCAATGCAGTTATATAGCCACCAGTCTATTCCTTCTATTGTGGTGTATTCTGATGGAGCTCCCTCTTAGCTGCACATTATGATAACTTTGATGTCTCTCAAGATTCGGTTATGTCTCCAAACAAAATTTCTTTCTCTACATCAACAACCTACTGACCATCACCTCCAGTAAAACTCATTACTATGCGGATGGTGCCACTTTTCATTACTGAACCTTCCACATCATTCCTGCGCAACCTAGACATCTTACACTAAACCTCCACTGACTCCATGAACAAAAACCTCAATTTTCGAAAGGAGTCATGCAAATAGTATCAATAGAACAAGCAAATAGCTTCACCTGCAGAAGAGTAAAGTAATACATGAATATTCTTCTTATGGACAATCTGTCCCATCTATGGACTTGATATATATGTGTGTGTGTTCGTGTGTCTGTGTTTGTCCCCCTAGCATTGCTTGACAACCGATGCTGGTGTGTTTATGTCCCCGTTGCTTAGCGGTTCAGCAAAAGAAACCGATAGAATAAGTACTGGGCTTACAAAAAGCATGGCCGCAGTCAAATGACTGAAACAAGTAAAAGAGTAAAGGAGATTACTTTTGACAGAATAATGTGAATGCTTAAGGCTTAAACATCGTGACCACCAAGATGAGGACATGAGTTTAAATACGTCAGTGTATAATTACTATTCCATTAGCTTCAGATTTTGTTTTTTTCAGTTTAACATTTATACTTTACTATCTTTATCACTGCATAAACATATCCTTAATACTAATATTGTTTGTTATTTCTCCTTGTTTAGTTTACCATGCATAGTAACCTGGGTCTTGTGATACAATCTATAATTGAAGAATTCAACAAGAATCCCCCAATTCTTGTACCATTGTAAGTAAACTACTTAAGTACCTAGTATTCTTTACAATTTTACATCTTTGTATATTGTAACATTGTTTAGTTTATTTGTGCAACAGGACAAGAGAAGGAAGATCTACAGTGATTATAGGGGAGCCAACTGAGGATTTGTTGCTGACCCCCTGATGAAAGATACGGATCTTTTCGGTTTGACCGGCAGTTTTTTCTAGCAGTGTCATATGAAATTGTCACCCATAATTATGACCCTAGTATCTATCTATTGCATTTCAATCTGTTTTAGGGTTAGGGGTGGGGGGAAAGGGTATCTTTTTTTCTTCACAAACGTAAATAAACCCAATCTGTTTCTTAAACGAGGGACATATTCATACGGCACAGAATGTTTTCACCTAAAATAGACGGTCATTGATTGGTTGAAATTGCAGAAATTGAAGAAAAAAAACAACAAATATCTTACAAACTATAGAATTTTCTCAATAAAGCCAAGAGAAAAAGTTGTTTTATAAATATATTCTAACAGTATACGAAGTTTAAAAGTGTTTAGTTACATGGAAATTATTTTTAAAAACTGCCATTCAAACCGAAAAGATCCCATTGATTGTGTTCTTGTGTTCACCACATGGTAATGGATGACAGGCAATTAACTATAAATCAAATAGCCAGTGCTATTAGCATATCCCACAAGAGAGTTGAGAATATTCTGCACAATGAAGTTAGCATGTTAAAAAATAAACCCCCTTTTGGTCACATTCCATGAGAGCATCTTGATCAACCTATGAACTTTTCAGCCAACCCTAGTATTATCAGGAGATGCAAGAAAGACAACTGTGTTCACTTAGAAAAAAAGAATAATGGATTCCTAACAACCTTAATGAAAAAGTTTTGTAATCTGATAGTTGTAAATAAGTGTAGTTAGCTTTGACATATATTTGTCCTTGTAAAATTAATAGCTCGTTTGAACATGCTAATTATTGGAAATAAATGCTAAATAATGATAATTACATATGCTTAGTAGCTACAAGTTAAGAGACTAGCCATTGAAAGATTACCATAAAATTTACGGATCTTGTATTGTATTCACCTCAATTGATTGGTTGAAATTGCTGAAATGCAAGAAATTAAACAACAAATAGCTTACAAACTACAGAATTTTCTCAAGAAAGCCAAGAGAAAAAGATGTTTTATGTAACGCATTCTATCAGTATACAAAGTTTAAAAGTGTTTAGTTACAAAGAAATTAGTCTTCGACTGTAAGTAAACTACTATACTCCAGTTTCATCATTTTCCTAGATATTTACTGGTTCAGGACTGACCATGTGGTTAAGAAACTCACTTACGTGCAAAAATCCAAGTCGTAGTGTTAAATCAGGTTACCCACAGCAGGATTTGAACTCTAAACATATACCACAAGCCATCCTGTCTAATATTTTCATAGTTCCACCAATCCACTGCCATAGTTGGGTCCTTTTTTTATTGGCCCTAAAAGATGAAAGGTAAAGTAGAATGCTGAACACTGGATGGGTTTCACCATTTTAAAAGGTTATTAGGCAAATTACTAATCACCTGTAAAGAAAACATCAAAAGTAGATTTATTATTTGCTGTAGTTGTATCAATAGTAATGTCTGAGATAAGCACAAGCCCAACAATTTGGGGGAAAGGGTACTTGATTGGTACTTATTGTAGTAACCCTAGAAAATTAAAGACAAAAAGTTAACTTCTAGTTATTTGAATCCAGAATGTAATATTACAAAAAAATTTTTCCACATCTCTCCCAAGCATGTCAACCCCCTATCTTCATAATTTTATCAATATTGGTTTCAAACTTTGGCACAAAGCCTGCAGTTTCAGAGGAGGGGGCAAGTCAATTACATCGACCCCAGTGATCAACTAGTACTTATTTTATCAACCCCAAAAGGATGAAAGGCAAAGTCAACCTTGGTGGAATTTGAACTAAGAACACAAAGATGGACAAAATGCCACTAAACGTTTTGCCTGGCATGCTAACGATTCTGCCAGCTTACTGCCTTATATGATTGTATTAATATTAATTGTAAATTACTACTTAGGGTGCCAAGAGCACCATCCGAGCATGATCGTTGCCAGAGCAGCCAACTGGCTTCCGTACCTGTGGCATGTAAAAGGGCACCATTCGAGCGTGATCGTTACCAACGTCGCTTCACTGGCACGTGTAAAAAGATTCGAGCGAGGTCATTGCCAGTACCGCCTGACTGGCCCCTGTGCCAGTGGCATGTAAAAAGCACCCACTACACTCTCAGAGTGGTTGGCGTTAGGAAGGGCATCCAGCTGTAGAAACTCTGCCAGATCAAGACTGGAGCCTTGTGCAGCCATCTGGTTCGCCAGCCCTCAGTCAAAATCGTCCAACCCATGCTAGCATGGAAAGCGGACATTAAACGATGATGATGATGATGATGATTATATATTCTCCTGCTTTCATCTTGTAATATGTTAAGCATTAATATTCTCACGGGAAATTTATGCCATTGAAATCAATTTCATGTTATTTCAAAAGCTATAATGTATATTCACTTTGAAGATATACTCATCTGAGAAAGGCGGTGAGCTGGCAGAAATGTTAGCATGGTGGGCGAAATGCCTAGCGGTATTTTGTCTGTCGTTACGTTCTGAGGTCAACTTTGCCTTTCATCCTTTCAGGGTCGATTAAATAAGTACCAGTTATGCACTAGGGTTGATATAATCGACTTAATCCGTTTGTTTGTCCTTGTTTGTCCCCTCTGTGTTTAGCCCCTTGTGGGTAGTAAAGAAATAGGCATTTCGTCTGCCATTACGTTCTCAGCTCAAATTCCACTGAGGTCGACTTTGCCTTTCATCCTTTCTGGGTCAATTGAATAAGTACCAGTTACGCACTAGGGTTGATATAATCGACTTGATCCATTTGTCTGTTCTTGTTTGTCCCCTCTGTGTTTAGCCCTTGTAGATAGTAAAGAAATAGATATATTCATCTGAGAATATATTATGAAGCTTTTGTTAAAATATGAATAATACAAAACAAAGAAGCAATGGGTTAAATTAAAATGAAGAGGAAATATATTTGTAGCAGCATAAAAGAAAAAACTGGGGTTTTTTTTTTATCTTTAAAGTATTATTCAATCACATTTCTCAAAACTGCTTTTAAAATGCATGACTAATGCTCAATGAAATACAAGTACAATAATATATATTACACAATATCATAGAGGAGAGTATTGTAGTTTGCTTGAAGCATTGTGTATTTATGAGACCTTGTTGTTATGAAAATGAAAGTACTGGGAGGAAACAAAAAGAAAAAAATTAACAGTGTGTATGCAGGATGGGTCTGTGGGGAAGAAATTATGTGATGGGGGGGGGGATCAAGAGGGTAGATATGTATAATGATAAGAGGGAGAAAGGGAAGGAGATGGAAGAAAATGAATAGAAGGCAAAAGAGAAGGAAAGGAAGTAGTTTATATAGTGTTCTCATTATTATTTTTATTGTTATTATTACTAGTTGTGGTATTTCCATTATTATTATTATTATTATATTTTGTGCTATTGTTATTCATGTTTGTGTTACCTAAATTATTTTTTCTACTTAAATAGAAATTGTCAAGTTTTCTATTGTTAATTGAGGATATGATGGTGGCTAGGTTATGAGTTAGGCTATATCCTATTCTTATTGTTTTTTTATTAATTATCTCCCAATATTTGTTTTTTCCTTTTACAAAATGTTTACTTATTATATTGAAAATATTTTTTACTATATTATTTTTTATTTGCATAGCATAAGGTATTATTAACCAATCCTGCCTTATGTAATGCTTTGTTGTATTTTTCCCTATGTCTATTAAATATCTCTTTGTTTGAAGATAGGTTAGAAATTCTTTTACTTATGTTTAGTAGTAGTGCTTTTTTTATTTACGGAGGGTGATTACTGGAATTATTTATATATCTTAAATTAGAATTTTGTTTCACATAAGGTTCATGGAGTCCGGTATTATGGTTGCAATTAACATCTAGATAATTTATAGAATAATTTTCATTTTCAATGGTTATAGATAGGCCAAAATTATTAAAGAATTTGTGTAAGCATTTTTTAAGTATTTCTAGATATCTATTCGAAAGGTTCTTACCTAGGAATAATGCATCGACTCTATAAAGACCACCAGTTAATTCAGGGAATTCCTTACCTATATTGTCTAATAAATAAAGACCTACCAAGTCAATTGTTTCTGCTGAATCTGGCGATCCTATTATAATATCAAAATGTGACCTCGTGTGTACCGTTGACGATTTTTTTCCCTCTGTCTTCCCTTCTCTGGATCTTTCCTTCTCCTATGTTTCCGATGAAGAGCTCCGCTCGAAACGTTAAGCCCTCCTTCTTTCTTTCTTTCCTGAGCGTCCAATAATACTATATTTGTTCCACGTCCTCGCGTTGTTGTGTTTTTTTGTGCTTTCTTGTTTGTATTAACTTTATAATATCAAATCAGTCTGGTGTGTCCTTTCTAGTGCATAGTTTATTGTCAAATTCTATAAGTTTTTCTTAATTTCCCTCATACTAAGATTGGTGTGTTTTCTTGCAAAAATTAAAGCTTTATTAAGTACTACTGGGTTAATCGATGCATAATAATTTTGAATATCAATTTGGATTAGTTTATGGTTTCTACCATTATCAACCTTAATACTGGAAAACCATTCTAATGCCCCTTGTGTGTTTTTCCATAAATTAAGTTTAATTTTACTTCTAATTATAGGTATATATTTGTCTAAAATTATTTTACTTAATTTACCTAAGTCCGATTTATTTGGACAGATTAGTCTGACCTGTGTTTTGTTAGGGAAGTTCTCCTTATGGTCCTTAATCGTTATACATAGTCTTATTGGAGTGAATGGTTCAGTTTTATCTTCTAAATTAAAATCATACATAATATTTCTAGCTTCAAGATTTATCTTTCTTAGTGTTGCATAAGGTACAACCTTATATTTTTTTGTTATTTCCCAATATAATAGTTCATGGTATGTGTAAGTGTCTATGTTATATATGTTTCCAATTTTATCATAGGTCTTCAACCGTTTGTTTGCATAATGAGATCTAGTTGTGTTTCCTCAGGTGATATTCTAGCATTGTCTCCGTTAATTTAAAATCTATGACTTCAAGGAGATCCCCTCCATCCATCTTAGCTTCAATTTAGTAGCAGCCAGTAGACACATGTTGCTTGCCGCCATACGCATTCTGGCAGCAAGCAACATGCATCTACCAGCTGCTACTAAATTGAAACTAAGATGGATGGAGGGGATCTCCTTGGAGTCGAAGATTTCAAGCAAATGGAGACAACACTAGAATATCACCTGAGGAAACACAACTAGATTTCATTATGCAAACAAACAGATGCATAATCAAATACCTGCTTGGAAACATTTATAGCGATTAAAAAATAGCTGTCCAACTGTACTCGTTGTTGACCCCAATTTCTTCAATGTTGTATTCACACACGATGAGTGCCCAAACATAAACTTGAAAATATATAATAATGCTACTGGATAGTATTGGGTGATTCTGAGGGTGGACAAGCTTTATACCGTACTCTGCTTCGTTCCTAAAGAAATATACCATAACTATGTTTGTGTTGTGTGTGTGTATATCATCATCATCATCATCATCATTTAACGTCCGCCTTCCATGCTAGCATGGGTTGGACGATTTGACTGATGTCTGGCGAACCAGACTCCCAATCTGATCTGGCAGAGTTTCTACAGCTGGATGCCCTTCCTAACGCCAACCACTCCGAGAGTGTAGTGGGTGCTTTTACGTGCCACCAGCATGAGGGCCAGTTTGGTGGTACTGGCAACAGCCACGCCCAAATGGTGCTTTTTACGTGCCACCTGCATAGGAGCCAGTCCAGCGGCACTGGCGACGACACATACATACATACAGGGTGCAGTGAATAAACTGTCGTCAAAATTACGCAAAAATAAAAATAACACTGACATCTCATTTTAACAGATATATTTACCAAAATTACATAAAATATCTTGAAATACTAAAGAGTAAATTTGTTCAATAAAATCGCCATTGGCTTCAACCATGGCCTCCAGATGACTTTGGAGTCTCCTGCAAACTCTTCTCGACAGTTTCCTTGTTTAAGTTGGTGAATGCTGCCATAATCCTTGCCTTCAGTTCACCTTTGGTGTTACAAGGAGTTTTATTGGTCTCTCACTCAACTGCACCCCACACATAATAATCAAAGGGGGTTGCAGTCTGGGGAGTTAGGTGGCCAGATCTTAGGGGTGATGTGGTCACAGAAATTGTCTGACAGCCATGACTGGGTTCTCCTGCTTGTGTGACTTGGTACAGAGTCCTGTTGCCAGACATAGGGTCTTCCAGCAGCTACCCTTTGACCCAGGGCAGCACTACCTTCTCCAGGCACTTGATGTAGGCCTTCATGTTGAGTCTGAGTCCGTGTCGGAAGATGAATGGAGCCATAATGTCACCATCATTAGTGATCACTCCAAACACCCTGATGTTGACTGGATGATTGATTTTTATCATTCTCGGTGCGTGTCCTCTGATTGCCCCGGAGCGAATGCCAAGCAGTACAGCATGTCATTTCCTTCTGGCTGAGTGATGCTGTTTTTCTCACAGATGGTGACCAACTGACCTTACTATACTGTATTAACCTCCGGTCAATACATTATTGCTCTAACTTTTAATATATATATATACGCCCCGAACGTGGCCGATGCCAGTACCACCATGACTGGCTTCTGTGCCGGTGGCTCGTAAAAAGCACCAACCGATCGTGGCCGCTGCCAGCCTCCCCTGGCACATAAAAATCACCCACTTCACTCACGGAGTGGTTGGCGTTAGGAAGGGCATCCAGCTGTAGAAACACTGCCAGATCAGACTGTAGCCTGGTGCAGCCTCCTGGATTCCCAGACCCCGGTCGAACCGTCCAACCTGTGCTAGCATGGAAAACGGACGTTAAACGATGATGATGACATTGTCAGTGAATCATATATCTAAAAATGAAGCACTCTAAAAGTTAGAGCAGTAATGCATTTACAGGAGGCTAATAATATGGTCATCGAGTGACCAATGGTTTCACATCCATAAAGCGTGTAACCTTATGGACAACTCATCAGACACCAATGGCTGCGGGCATATTTGAAAATTAAATCTTTGGCTAGTTAACTTAGCATTCCTTAACAAGAATGTAACCTTCATATAATTAAGGTGTCTTTGGCCTGATTCATAGCTAGCTGAGTATCTCTCATTAGGTAATTATTGCATCAGAGGACCTGCTAGCTAGGAAGCATATGTAACCTGAATTTTACCTGCTCCACTTCCTCAATTTGGATGGTATATAAAAAGCAAGGCGGTGAGCTGGCAGAAACGTTAGCATGCTGGGTGAAATGCTTAGCGGTATTTCGTCTGCCGTTATGTTGTGAGTTCAAATTCCGCCGAGGTCGACTTTGCCTTTCATCCTTTCGGGGTCGATAAATTAAGTACCAGTTACGCACTGAGGTCGATGTAATCGACTTAATACCTATGTTTGTCCTTGTTTGTCCCCTCTGTGTTTAGCCCCTTGTGGGTAATAAAGAAATAGGTATATAAAAAGCACCATTTGCGGGTGGCTGATGCCAGTGCCACTTGACTGGTTCCTATGCTGGCCGCACATAAAAAGCACCCACCACACTCCCTGGGTGGTTGGCATTATGAAGGGCATCCAGCTGTAGAAACCTTGCCAAATCAGATTGAAGCTTGGTGCAGCCTCTCGGCTTGCCAATTCTCAGTCAAACTGTCCAACCTATGCCAGCATGGAAAGCCGGCATTAAATAACAGTGATGAGATATGTGTGTGTGTGTATTTAGAATGTTGTTTGTTATGGCTGGACAGAGAGTGACCATTGGTTTCACACCTATAAAGCACTTAGCTGTATCGGTGACTTGTCAGGTTTAAATGGCCACTTGGGTCTGAAGAAGCAAAGGGAAACCAGAAATGCATTTCAAAAATTCAATAAGTAGTTCAAGAAAGAAGGAGAATGATGCAATGGGTGGCCAAAATAGAGGAGTGAAATTCAAGAAGGTACTACTTCGTTTGTATGGCCAATGGTCCATCTTTTCTTACTTGTGATACATGCTATCATATCTGTCTCTTCCAAGCTGGGCTAGTTTGTCATTAGTGACAGTACATATTTAACCCCCCCCCCCTACTCACTATTCACAGTTACAATCAGTTGAACTATCTTGCTCTGATTGTAATAAGATCTGCAGAAGTAAATCTCGTTTGACTAGGTACATGAAATGTGACCGTATCAATTTTCAACTGTCTTCACTACTAATACAATCATCTTCATGTCATCTGTATGGAAAAATTTGTAAAACTCTCGTTGGATTAAAACGTCATTTCCAGTCACATAACATATAGACTATCTCTGTCTTGTAGTAATTTTCTAAACTGTAAATATTTAACTCTTTATCACTTATATGGTTGTGTGCTGTTAGCTTTAACTAGCTTAGTACCCATGTATATGTACTCTGTCAGTGTTGGTGTTAAGAACAGTCATACTCAGTTAACAAGTTGACAGCCAAGTCAACAGCCATCATATATATATATATATATATATATATATATATATATATATATATATATATATATATATATATATATATATATATATATATATATATATAAATAATAACAAAGGGTGAAACTAATTAATTAAGAAGTAATCAGTAATTTCACCAAGTAGAATTTGGCATGAAAAGGACCATTTCATGGTAAATTTAAGTAATACTATATAATTAGGGTTCAGCAACGATTTGCTTCACCACATACCGAAGTTTAGAAATAGCAGTCAAAAAATCTTAGCTATTCCTTCTACTTTAAAGGGAGTTCCCAGAAAAACCAAAGCACTTGAAAACAAACCACGCAGGCAAAAGGAAAAAAATGACGAAAATCATTCTATATATATATATATATATATACCGGAGTAAACACATAAATGTGAAACAAGGTGGAAAAAAGAGTACTCAAATACCAGTGGTAGAGTAATATGTTTTACTTAAAGCAGCAGAAAATTCAACAAAACCTATTACTCTGAGTTTCGCGTTGGCGTTCATCGGACAGTTTTTGCTAGCAAAATTTTGTTGAATTTTCTGCTGCTTTAAATAAAGTATATATATATATATATATATATATTATATATATATATATATATATATATATGTAAACATAGATATACATATACATATGTTTGTGTGTATTAGTTTATTTCAGTATTGTCCTATATATTAGTCTTACTGCTCGTTAATTTATCTAACGTATTCTGTCTTCTTATAGCAATATTAATACTCCTGCTCCTTACTACGTGGGCCAACTTCCTTCACAAAGTCCAGTTGCAAATATAAGCAATATGTATCCACACTTTCGACCAGCGAATACTCCAGTTAACCCTTGCACAAAGACATCGGTGTTAACTGCAAATGGAAACCAATCAACCTTGGAAAATTTTCCCCTTCAGGAACCTCCTCATAATCCAGAGGTAACATTTCTTTTTATTCAGAGAAAATAATTATTTTTTGGTTGTACCTGTTGGTGAAACAACATCTATTCACAAAGTTTTAAGTAGCACTTACATTGGTGTGTGTGTGTGTTTATATATATATATATAATTATTATTTGAGGGAATAAAATCCAAACTTAAAAGGAAAAAAAATTCAATTTAGAAATACTAAATCAAATTTCACACAATATAATATATATATATAAAAAATTTACTTAATCTTTACGTTTTATTGTTATTTTAATTTTAACTTTTCTATTATATGTAATTTTCTAGATGGTGTAATTTAATTATTCATTTTGAATTGATAAAAGGTGGTTTTTTTCTGATTTTATATATATATATACATGCATGCAGGGAGGGAGATAGATAGATAGATATATAATTTTTTAAAAACGCTTGTTTTAAATGGACAAAAAATTTATGTCATTACATTTCATATTAGTTCCCATAACACGCTCTAGTAATTGAAACCTAATTTGAGTGGCTATTTTTTAAAAATTTTCTATATACTTTTTTTGTTTTTCAATACTGGAAGAATCTGAATGAGTTTTAAAATGTTAACTATTTGCATGAATTATCAAAGGAAAATTTTTGTAATGACTGACACTTGGCTTAGATGGATTAGAAAATAAGTGAAATAGACTTTGATTTATGCCTCTTTTTGTGTTTATTTACATTAGAGAAGATTTTTAATTGAATCAGTTTTGGTGTTACTGGTACATACATGAACAGCAATGTAAACCTGGGCCATATTTTAGGATGTAGAGCAAAGCTAAATACTTAAATACCTGACATTTTTTCTGACACTCTTCCTTTTTGATCAGCTCCCCATTCTCTTGTCATAGAATGTATTGCAAGTTTCCATACGAAAATGTAATACAAACTTGATTGTTTTTGGAATTACATCTTCCAACTTTTTTAATTTTTAAAAAAGTTTCAGCTCAGAGCTGCGGCCATGCTGATGCACCGCCATTTTTATAATGTATATATGTGCATATATTATAGATATGTCATATATATATATATCAAGTGATCACATGACCGACCAGGCTATCAGATGTTGCTACACATCGCTGGTCACAATGTGCTTCACATTGTTTTAGCCTTCAAATGACGCCACCCCGCTGGCTAAGCGAGCAGGCCAACAGAAGAAAGAATGAGAGAAAGTTGTGGCGAAAGAATACAGCAGGGATCGCTACCAACCCCTGTCGGAGCCTCATGGAGCTTTTTAGGTGTTTTCGGTCTATAAACACTCACAACGCCCAGTCTGGGAATTGAAACCGCGATCCTACAAGTGCGAGTCTTCTGCCCTAACCACTGAGCGACTGCGCCTCCACAGTCCTCTGCCCTAACCACTGGGCCATTAACTTTTTTTTTTGTAATTTAAAATGCTTATTTTCAATTCTAATACATCAGAGATTGTGATTTCATTTACTTCAATCTTAAACATTATATTGCATATCCTTTTTATCATATCAATATTTTATTGTTCTATAATATAATTTCTTTTTTTGTTTTTTAGTATTTCAGTGGATACAAAATGCCAGAATTACCTACTTCATTTCCTTCATTGAAAACCAAGAGGTAATACTTGTTGAACACATATGATGGTTGTCTTTATTCTTTTTTTCCCCCACCGTAGAGATAATTTTGCATGCTTTAGAAATGTATTTTGGCCATCATAACACAAACAGCACCATAGGATAAAGAATTGTCGCTTATTTTCCAGTGGTCAAGTAGTTTTTATCTTTTATCTTTTACTTGCTTCAGTCATTATACTGGGGCACCACCTTGAAGAATTTTAGTTGAACGAATCAACCCCAGTACTTACTATTTTTTGTAAAGCCTGGTACTTACTCTGTCGGTTTCTTTTGCCAAACTGCTAAGTCACAGGGGACATAAACATACCAGTACTGGTTGTCAAGTGGTTGGGGGGGGGGCAAACGCATACACAATGACACACTCGCATAAATATATATATATAAGGGGCCTGAAGGGTTGCATGGCTGCAGTCAAATGACTGAAACAATTAAAAAAATAGAAGAATATTTAGTCAACTAGTTTAAATGTATTCACCAAATCCCCTTTGAATATATCTTTTTTTTTAACATTTATGTCACTGCCTTGCAAGGAACATGTTATGACATAAAGCTCCCTGAATCTCAAGGTTTATCCCATAAGATGGGACAGACTTAGGTACAATAGAGAATTAAATAAATATATTTAAAAAATTTTCATATAAAAAGTTTTCAGGCACAGGAGAGTGGCTGTGTGGTAAGTAGCTTGTTTACCAACCGATGCTGGTGTGTTTACGTTCCCGTCACTTAGCGGTTTGGCAAAAGAGACCGATAGAATAAGTACTGGGCTTACAAAGAATAAGTCCCGGGGTCGATTTGATCGACTAAAGGCGGTGCTCCAGCATGGCCGCAGTCAAATGACTGAAACAAGTAAAAAAAAAAAAAAAAGGAGTGGCTGTGTGGTAAGTAGCTTGTTTACCAACAACATGGCTCTGGGTTCAGTCCCACTGCGTGGCACCTTGGGCAAGTGTCTTCCACTATAGCCTCGGGCCGACCAAAGCCTTGTGAGAGGATCTGGTAGACAGAAACTGAAAGAAGCCTGTCGTATATATGTATATATATATATATGCATGTGTGTGTATATGTTTGTGTGCCTGTGTTTGTCCCCCCAACATTGCTTGACAACCGATGCTGGAATGTTTATGTCCCCGTCACTTAGCGGTTCTGCAAAAAGAGACCGATAGAATAAGTACTGGGCCTACAAAGAATAAGTCCTGGGGTCGATTTGCTCGACTAAAGGCAGTGCTCCAGCATGGCCGCAGTTAAATGACTGAAACAAGTAAAGGAGTATATCATATAAATCATCTCCCATCGACAGAAATCAGGAGACCATAAAACTAGATTAGAATAGCAAGTAAGTAAAATGAAAACTATTAATTTGCCATCAGCATACATGCATATCATGTGTTTAACCTATATTCACTACTGTTTAAACACACTCTGCCGTTGTTGTGATGGTGGCAGTGGCTGTGGTAGCTGCTGCTGATGTTATGGTTGTGAGTTTTAAGCCTGCAGTGTGTATCTCGATATAATCTTCTTTATATATAAAACTGAAGTTGTGTGGTGTCTGTCTCCTCTGATTTAGATTCCTAACTACTCCCACATTTTGCAGTGCAGTTTAACCAAAAGCAGGTATCTTATAGTCATGATTCATATCGAGCCCTTCTGGGTATTAGTGCGTGCCTACGATGAGTCTACGATGATAAAAAAAATTTACCATAATTTTTTCGCATTTTTAATGCATTTTTTGCTCGGTTTATATAAGGGAAGTAACTCTCTAAAAATGCTTATATAGTTATTTCCCTTACAAACCTGAGCAACGCCGGGCGATACTGCTAGTATTAAAATAAACAACTCAAGATTTGATGTGATAATGTCCCAACTGCAGTCTGTATATTCTAAACAGCTCATACCAAGATACCTTCATACTGTATTATTATCATCACCTTCAATAAAACTTGACAAATATCAGCTTTTGTTCTACAAACTCAGCTTCTATACCAGCAGGGAAAACAGCCTTTTGTCACTTACCTTTTATCAAAATCATCCGAACGTGGCTGTTGCCTGCCTCGCCTGGCCTCCGTGCTGGTGGCACGTAAAAATCACCATCCGATCGTGGCCGTTTGCCAGCCTCGTCTGGCACCTGTGTCGGTGGCACGTAAAAAGCACCCACTACACTCATGGAGTGGTTGGTGTTAGGAAGAGCATCCAGCCGTAGAAACACTGCCAGATCAGACTGGGCCTGGTGCAGCCTCCTGGCTTCCCAGACCCCAGTTGAACCGTCCGACCCATGCTAGCATGGAAAGCAGACACTAAACGATGATGATGATGATGTACCAGTGAGATAAAAACTACATTCCCAAATTGCAGAAAAAAATGGAAAAGAAATCTAAGTATTTTCTGAAGATCAAAGTTAAATTAGCTTACTTTAATAACCACCACCACCAACTCATTAAACTATATATTGTCATGTGTAATTTATAACAAAATAACTGCAGAAGCATTCAAAAAATTTCCCCCAAAATGCAACTTAAAATGTAAACATGTGCAGATGTGGCTGTGTAGTAAGAAGCTTGCTTCCCAACCACATGGTTCCAGGTTCAGTCCCACTGTGTGGAGCCTTGGGCTGACCTGAGCTTTGTGAGAAGATTTGGTAGATGGAAACTAAAAGAAGCTTGCTTCCCAACCACATGGTTCCAGCTTCAGTCCCACTCTGTAGTACCTTGGGCATGCATCTTCTACTCTAGCCTTGGGCCAATCAAAGCCTTGTGAGTGGATTTGGTAGACGGAAACTGAAAAAAGCCCATTGTATATATATGTATGTACTTTTGTGTCTGTGTTTGTCCCCCACCATCGCTTGACAACTGATGTTGGTGTGTTTACATCCCCATAACTTAGCGGTTCAGCAAAAGTAACTGATAGAATCAGTACTAGGCTTACAAAGAATAAGTCCTAGGGGTCGATTTGTTCGACTAAATGCTGTGCTCCAACATGGCCACAGTCAAATGACTGAAACAAGTAAAAAGAAAAAAAAAGAATATATTTGTGCATATGTGTGTGTCTGTTTGTCCCCTCCACCACTGCTTGACAACTTGTGCTGGTGTGTTTACATCCCTGTAAACACAGCAGTTCAGCAAAAGAGACTGATAGAATAAGTACTGGGTGCTGATGCATTCGACTAAAAGCATGGCTGCAATCAAGTGACTGAAACATGTAAAAGATAAAACAAAAAAAAAGATATGTATGTATGTATAAACGTAAGTATGTGACAGTATGGTAACTGAAGGGGTTTCACTGATTTCTTGTATGAGATACAGACAAGGGAATTTATTGCCTAACCCATTTTATAGTATTTTCTAAGTTGGGAATAAGAAGTATGAGAATTTGTGATGCCTATTCCCTAAGCAATGCTGTTCCATTGAAATAAATATTTTCCAGCAAAAACTGCTTAAAAAAAGTCATTTGCTTTTAAAAGATAAGAAATACTTCTGCATACAGTTAATCAAGATAAGTCTTGTTTTTTTCCAGATCATCATTTGATTTGTTCAAGATAATCTGATAATGTTTATAAGCCCTGTATATAAATTAGCTCCAGTAAAAATATAAACTGCTATACTCTTACTCTTTTACTTGTTTCAGTGATTTGACTGTGGCCATGCTGGAGCACCGCCTTCAGTCGAGCAAATCGACCCCGGGACTTATTCTTTGTAAGCCCAGTACTTGTTCTATCGGTCTCTTTTGCCGAGCTGCTAAGTTACAGGGACGTAAACACACCAGCATCAGTTGCCAAGCGATGTTGGGAGGAAAATCACGGACACACAAACATATACATACATACATACAGATATATACGACGGGCTTCTTTCAGTTTCTGTCTACCAAATACACTCACAAGGCTTTGGTCGGCCCAAGGCTATAGTAGAAGACACTTGCCCAAGGTGCCACGCAGTGGGACTGAACCCAGAACCATATGGTTTGTAAGCAAGCCACTTACCACACACCCACTCCTACGTGCTATATTAGGGATGTTATAAATAATACGTTTTCAATAATGTTAAACTTAATTCTGTTGCTATTTTCCTGAATGTTTTTATAAACATTACGTTTTGCAAAATCGTTAATATTAATAATGATGAAACGATGTTTCTATTTCAGTATAACAGAGTTAAACGAACTGATGAATGATGAGGGCAAACTGTTTGAAATGCTTCAGAATCTACCTGAAGTGATCAAAATTGAGAAAGAACGCCAACAAATGTCTGATGAATGTATTAGCCTTGCAGGTTAGTTAAAATCAACAGCTGTCAATCACGACAGCAATTTTTCATTTCCATTGTTTGGGAATTTTATTTGTTACGCGTGTAGATAGAATTAAAGTTAAGAATATTAATATATGTGATTTAACTTAGAGTTTCAGTTACTAAATTAATTGGGACTTCATTTATGAAAGGAAGACTTCAAAGTGTTGTGTCCCTCAAATTATTATCACGTTTAGTCTTATTACATGGTTAGTAGAAATTTTTGGATGTATTGGGTACATCGTCTCAATTTTGTCAGCATTCTAATCATATGAGCCATTCAAGGGAAAGTTCTAATGCCTATGCAATTTAACTTTACCAATGTTTGCATCAGAGAATATATTATTGAATTCTATTATATTTTAAATTTTTATCATTTTTTTTTTAAATATACGTTTTATAGAAAAAAATTTGAAGAAAAAACCAGTGACAGAACAACTTAAAAAGTCCTTGCTAAAGAAGGTAAGAAAATAATCAACATTTTGTAGTTACTAAAATAAATATTAGTTCACCAGAATTATTGACAATGCTAAAACATGGCTGTTGTTTCTAATGCTTTTTCTTGATTTCAAATGTTTAATCCTACTAGGTGTATATGTATACACTATGATGTATAAATATAATACCAGTTTATTAAACTATCAATAAATTAATAAATTACTTGTACATTTTGTTTCATTACTGTATTGTACTACAGAATATGTAGAGTTTAGCCTGCACTGTATCTAATAAATAGATGTAAGCAACTTACAGACAATATCTTAATATTAAAGAAAGTATCGTTTGTAAAGTTAAGGTGTTTACATCTTGTTGAACATCATCATCATCGTTTAACATCTGCTTTCCATGCTAGCATGGGTTGGACGATTTTGACTGAGGGCTGGCAAACCAGATGGCTGCACCAGGCTCCAATCTAGATTTGGTGGGGTTTCTACAGCTGGATGCCCTTCCTAACGCCAACCACTCTGAGAGTGTAGTGGGTGCTTTTTATGTGCCACCGGCACGGAGGCCAGTCAGGCAGTACTGGCAACGACCTCGCTCGAATCCTTTTATACGTGCCACTGGCACAGGTGCCAGTAAGACGCAGCACAGAAATTGGGCTAAGAAAGGCAGTGAATTTATACTGATGTATATGTCTTCTGTGTTTTTCAAAGAAAGGAGTAATTTTGTGAAGGTAATATATGTAGCTGTTTGTAGATAGTGGGACATGTATAATTAACGGGGGACTCAGTATGTGATACAAATTATAATTGAATTTGATTTTAGTTTTGTATGCATGGAGTACAGTCAGTTCTAATATGATGTTTCAAGTTACATCTTAGTCACATATCAAAGAAATATGGGAAAATAATATAAACTAATTATCCACTATTTCCTTCCAGCTGGATGAGTTGGAGATGTTACAGAACGAATTTGAAGAAGAAAGTGAGCACCATATGTGTCTGTCTGACCAGTTTCACCCCACCAGTATTCAAAGTAACATAAAGGTAGCCGTAATGGAAGCAGATGAAAAGTCAGAAAAGATTGCTGAAGATTTTCTTAATGGTAAGATGGGTTTTCACTAGACAGGCTGGATCTTTTCGGTTTGAATGGCAGTTTTTTCTAGCGGTGTCATATGAAATTGTCACCCATAATTATGACCCTAGTATCAATCTATTGCATTTCAATCTGTTTTAGGGTTAGGGTTAGGGGTGGGGGGAAGGGTATCTTTTTTTTCTTCACAAATATAAATAAACCAAATCTGTTTCTTAAACGGGGGGCATATTCATACGGCACAGAATGTTTTTTTACCTCAACAGACGTCAGTGATTGGTTGAAATTGCAGAAATTGAAGAAAAAAAACAACAAATATCTTACAAACTATAGAATTTTCTCAATAAAGCCAAGAGAAAAAGATGTTTTATAAACACATTCTATCAGTATACGAAGTTTAAAATTTTTTAGTTACCTAGAAATTATGTTAAAAACTGCCATTCAAACCGAAAATATCCGACAGGCTTTGTGTGGCATTCAAGCAACAGTATTATTCTTCGAAGGGTAAAATGGTAGTTGTATATTGAATGCAAAATCATTGATTATTCAATTGATCTTTTCCAAAGGTTAGGAAATAATGTCTGTTGAAATAGACACTTTCTCTCATAGACTTTATCATGTGCCAAGGGTGTTGTACTCTTGGACAAGATACATAACTCTGCTTGCATATTCAAAACAGAATTCATTGAGACAGATTTTCTATGGTCAGATGACCTTTCTGTTTCCAACTAAGGTAATGGCTGGACATGTTTTCACAGAAGGTTAGAAATAAATAACACCATTTATGTAACGTTTTTAAAACTCCATAGTTGGTGAGTGAAGGAAGTTGTCCTTGGACTAAAGACTTGGTTTGAAAACTTGTTGATGTTTGTTCCTTCTCAAGCCATGCCTGGCTCATAAGGGTTTCTTGGTGTATAGGTTCCCCACCTGGACGGGACGCCGGTCCGTTGCAGGTGAGCTGCAAGATGCAGGAGGAAAGAGTGAGAGAAAGTTGTGGTGAAAGAGTCAGCAGAAGTTTCGCCGTTACCTTCTGCCGGAGCTGCGTGGAGCTTAGGTGTTTTTGCTCATAAACACACACACCGCCCAGTCTGAGATTCGAACCCATGATCCCTCAACCAAGAGTCCGCTGTTCTAACCACTAGGCCTCCACTTGAAAACTTGCAACAGAGTGTACTCCATACTCCATTAAAGGCACTCAGAAGCCAAGTGGTGGCAATGATTTAAGTCTGTCACTCAAGAACAGGAATGGTTTCTTTGACAGGCTTCCACACAGATTCTGATGACCAAATTTCACTTGACCTGAAGAAGGTACTGCAGTGAAATTCAATCTGAAATTATGTTATTATGAAGCAATTATTTTTTTACTACAGGGTCCTATCTTCATCCTTCCATATTCCTACAAAAACAGGGACAGTCATGGTTTGAATGACTATCAGTCCCCCTAAACCCCAAACCTGCCCATTCAACCAACGTTTACAAAACGATTGAGATCTATAAAAATCGATTTAAATACTTTCTACTTAAAGAAAAATAATTTACTTGAAATTTAGCTACTTTTAAATATAAATTTATAAACTTAAGTAGGAAATTGTTTTCTCAGAAGTAATTACAATTGTTTATAATATTCATTACAGGAAAAATTGATATTGAAGAATTCAAACAATGCTTTACAGAAGAAAGAACTGTGAGTAAAATCTTGTGTTTTTTGAAATCTTTTTTCCAGTCTTTTTTTCCACTTTTTAATTTTATTTAATACCAACTCTTAATACCAGTCATTCTTCTTTTTCATAGTATTTGTCTATGTTGTTTATAATAATAATAATAATGAAATTATTGTATACAGTGCTCAGGTGCACCACAACTTGTCAAAAAGTGCGTATAAAATATATGCAGTAATGTACAAATGTCTGGAAAGTGAACAGTGTATGAGTCAGATACATGCTTGTGTGTGTATGGAGGGGAGAAAATCAGGTGTAATGTTGGCGAATCTCAGGAAGCATGGAAGTTTTGAAGGATGCAGTCCTCCGACAACTAACAACTGATGCTGGCAGTCTGTTCCATGCTTCAGCAACTTTTAGCGTGAGAAAATGTTTCCGGAAGTCATGGGAGCTGTGCTGTTTTCTGACTTTGTAAACATGTCCACGGGTGTTAGACGGGTGGAGTTTGAAAAGGTGCTCAGAGTTATTGTTTGTAATGCTAAAGGGTTAAAGCAATCCAAATTAAAACCTTCCATCAAAATTTTATATTAATGCTCCAAACATCAGCTTTAATAAGGACAAAAGTTCTTTATTATTTTCAAAATTAATTGTAACAAAAGCAGTGTATTTCTACAACAATATACAAATGAAAGGATTAATAGAATGAAATTATGTGTGGCTATTATTGCAGTCGTTAAAAATTAAAGTACTTCTTCCTTGTATTTCACTTCTTCATCATCATCATTGAGTTAATCCGTCTTCTCCTCCTACTCATTTCTCATCATTTCTTTATTTACGAGATTATCTTGACATGCATTGTTAATGTAACATTTCTTTGTATGAGACAGTGCCTGATAATCTTTTTGATAACACTAACGTACAGAAGGATGCTTATGTGTGCTTAATTAGAATTAATAATACTTTAGGCTAAGTGACTATCACAAAGCCAACAATAAAAACTATATCTGTACATGTGTGTATGTAGAGAGAGAGAGAGAGACAGAGAGACAGACAGATAGAGATAATGATGCTAATAAACAAATGAAACCGCTTAGGTTAGATATACAAAATATACACACACATATATACATGTAAATACAGAGAAAACAAGACTGAAAATATTCAGAAATTGCATATTAATGTTTAAATATACAGATATTTACATATTAACAGAGCAAACTTACACTGAATACAAAGACACAGAAAATTAAGGGGAGAGGGTATGGTATTATGAGCCTATTATGTGTTTCTAGGGGCTTGAAATTACTTCATAATGTTGGCAGATATAGTTTGCAAAAAGTCAAGGATATGCAACCAGTAGCGGAAGCATATAAACATTAGGTAGATTTGGCCCCTGTTTTCAGAGTGGAGAGATGGGTACCTAACAAATATATATGTATGTGTGTATCGATAATAATAATGACGATGATGATGATCATCATCATCATCATTTAATGTCCACTTTCCATGCTAGCATGGGTTGGACGATTTGACTGAGGGCTGGAGAACCAGACTCCAATCTGATCTGGCAGAGTTTCTACAGCTGGATG
This sequence comes from Octopus sinensis, assembly GCF_006345805.1. Lineage (NCBI taxonomy): Eukaryota > Metazoa > Mollusca > Cephalopoda > Octopoda > Octopodidae > Octopus > Octopus sinensis. The sequence goes on along the minus strand of NC_043011.1, from coordinate 14,058,362 downwards.
CCCTTCCTAATGCCAACCACTCCGAGGGTGTAGTGGGTGCTTTTACATGTCACTGGTACGAGGGCCAGTATCGTGGTACTGGCAACAGCCATGGTGGTTTTTACATGCCACCTGCACAGGAGCCAGTCCAGCGGCACTGGTGACGACCTCGCTCAAATATTTCACATGCCACCAGCACAAGTGCTGGTAAGGCGACGTGGTAACGATCATGCTCGAATGGTGTGCTTAACGTGCCATCGGCACGGAGGCCAGCTTGTTGCTCTGGCAACAATCTCACTCATATGGTACTGTTAGCGCTCCACTAGCAACAGATGCCAGTCACCGAGTTTGATTTCGACTTCGATTTCACTTGCCTCAACTGGTCTTTGCAAGCTGAGTTTAGTGTCCAATGAAGAAAAGGCGCGCATAAGTGGACTGGTTACACCCCTAGCATGATAATAAGGATTATTACAAAGTAGCATAGCATTACCTTTAATTCTTTTTATATATACAGCTTTACATAGACCTACACATGTTTTAACTGCCCTGATTAGTTAATATTGCAATTGCAACCCTACTATAATAACAGTGCAGTTTCTTTAGAGATCTTCACTTAATATCTTTCAATTTAACTGTTTAAAGTTTTTCGTTTATCTACTCTGTATGATGTAGAGTTGTTTGTTAAGTTAGACATGAACCATCTCCAATTCAAGTTTTGAATGGATAATCACTTATAGTTCGTCATTTCAAAACATTCTGTTTAAATGTTTATTATTCGTTTATACTAGGCAAATGTGAATTTCCTCATGTGCAAGCATCTCAAAGTTTGTTCCTTTCTAGAATGTATTACATTACCCTTAGATGTAAAAATTTGGTAAAATTCTTCTAAACATAGGTCACATCTATTAGTTCATGGTTTGTATGGTTTTGCAGTACAAATTAGTTCACAGTTGATCGTATAGTCTTTGTTTCTGTCTTTAATAGAACCAGATCAGTTTACTAAGACTTGTTTGGAATCTTTAATTTTTAACTCTAAATGAACTCAAAACCATAGAGACCTGGAACTAAAATATGTGATTTATGGTTAGAAGAATTTTACCAAATTTTTACATCTAAGGGTAATATAATAGATTCTAAACAAGAACAAGCTTCGAGATGCTTACACATGAGGAAATTCATATTTTCTCAGTATAAATGAATAAAAGTGAAGACTCTGAAGAAACTGCACCAGTATTATAGAAGGGTTGCAGTTAAAACGTGTAGGTCTATGTAAAGCTGTATATATACAAAAAGGATTAAAGGTAATACTATGCTACTTTGTAATAATCCTTATTATTTTTATTATTGTTGACATTATATACTCCTGAATTCCTATATGGTTACGGTAATATATTCAAAATTATCCAACAGAATATATCTCTAAATTCTTATCTTATGAGAATATTAGATTTATATATTAATTGATGAATAACTTATTTTAAATACCAGAGAGCAAACTGGTAAACATTTGGAGTAATCCCTTACTATTTACAAATATATATATATATATATATATATATATATATATAAGATACATCTATTGGGTGGCAAATATTCGTTATAAATATCACCACCAGTGGCCCAGCATGTATACATAGTCAATAGACAACATATTCATATTTTAAAATAGAAAATTACCTTGTTATTTAATGGTTATACCATGGTTTTGAATTTCTTTAGCAAATAATATTATTTGCCTGGTGGATAATATTGTTTTGCTAAATTACCTATTAAAGGATGGCAAATAATGTTATTTGCTAAAGAAATTCGAAACCATGGTATAACCATTAAATAACAAAGTAAAAGTTTTTATTTTTCATTTACTTCGAAATTTGCTATTAAATTGTGGTTTTGGCCATGTTGGCTGCTATTTCTAGCATGTAAAAAATTACCTGTTAAAGGGTGGTTTTCTATTTTAAAATATGAATATATATATATATGCGATGATTTTTGGTAAGTGGTGTTGAATTTACAAATCAGTAAACAATAATAATATTTTATAAGCTAAAGTGATCACTCTGCATTGACTAAGGTAAATAGTCTAATATTGGGGCATATAAGCCCTTGAAGTAAGGTTCTCCATATGTGTATACGTGTATATATATAGGCACAGGAGTGGCTGTGTGGTAAGTAGCTTGCTTACCAACCACTTGATTCCAGGTTCAGTCCCACTGCATGGCACCTTGGGCAAATGTCTTCTACTATAGCCTCGGGCTGACCAAAGCCTCATGAGTAGATTTGGTAGGCAGAGACTGAAAGAAGCCCCACCATCGCTGGACAACTGATGTTGGTATGTTTACATCCCTGTAAATTAGCAGTTCAGCAAAAGAGACTGATAGAATAAGTACTAGGCTTACAAAGAATAAGTCCTGGGGTCAAATGACTGAAACAAATAAAAGAATATGTATGTGGATGATAGTGTTGTTGATGATGATGATGTTGGTGGTGGAGGTGGTGAACGTAAGATTACACAATTTAATTAGATGTGCCCTAGATGTGCAGAAACATTAGCACACTGGGCGAAATGCTTAGCGGTATTTCGTCTGTCGTTGCGTTCTGAGTTCAAATTCCGCCATGGTCGACTTTACCTTTCATCCTTTCGGGGTCGATAAATTAAGTACCAGTTTCGCACTAGGGTCGATGTAATCGACTTAATCCCTTTGTCTGTCCTTGTTTGTCCCCTCTATGTTTAGCCCCTTGTGGGCAGTAAAGAAATATATTTACTCTTTGTTTTTTTGTTTTTTTCTACTTTTCTCTTTCTTTTTTTTTGTAGTTATGCCACTGTCGGAGAGCCAAAGAGGAAAAACTGAACCAAATCATACTGGCAAGCGGATTCTATCCTCACATGTGATCTAGTGAAGTGTTCTTCAAAGAAAGTGAAATTATTACTCCTATGAATATCTTTAAAAAAAAGAATATATCACAGTTACTCATAGCATTGTACCATATATAGGGTAAATATATTGCCCTCAGTGACCTTTGTATAGCCACTACATAAAGGACATCGCAACACTTAATTCACAGAAATCTGTTTCTCATCTTGTACAAAAACTATTGGAAAATTATTATTTTGTTTCATTATAAAGAGGTTACTTTCTACCCTCTCTCCTACCTCTTTTTTTTCTCTTGTTTTTTTTCCAAACTTTCCGGAACTAATTTTTCTACTGGCCTTCTAATTTATCTCCATAGTTCCACAATTGATATCAGTATGATATGTAAAAATGAATAAAATAAATACTCCAAACAGTATCTTGTCTTTTGTTTTAAAAATAATAATGAAATTATTGTATACAGTGCTCAGGTGCACCACAACTTGTCAAAAAGTGCGTATAAAGTATATGCAGTAATGTACAAACGTCTGGAAAGCAAACAGTGTATGAGTCAGATACATGCTTGCATGTGTATGGAGGAGAGAAAATCAGGTGTAGTGTTGGCGAATCTCAGGAAGCATGGAAGTTTTGAAGGATGCAGTGCTCCGACAACTAACAACTGATGCTTCAGCAACTCTCAGCGTGAAAAAATGTTTCCGAAAGTCATGGGAGCTGTGCTGTTTTCTGACTTTGTAAACATGTCCACGGGTGTTAGACAGGTGGAGTTTGAAAAGGTGCTCAGAGTTATTATTTGTAAGATGGTTAATAATTTTATGGGTGTCTGCCAAGTCAGCTGCCAGACGTCGGAGTTTCAATGTGTCCATGCCCAGGGAGGTAAGGCGTTCAGAATATGGCAAATGCCTGATGGAGGGTATTCTTTTGGTTGCACGTCGCTGAACGCCTTCCAGAAGATTAATATCCTGGGCAAGATAGGGGTTCCAGACCGGTGATGCAAGTTGCCGTTTTAGATATTTAAAGCAAACTACATCTGAAAACAAAATTTCATTCGCCATCATACTGCCCTACGCTACAACGAAAACTTTTCGAAAAATATTAGTTCATTTCATCATCAATGTTTTTCTCTATTAGGATGGTTGAGTATCTTTAATGAAGATACTGATAATAATTAATTCGTTTATTGGCCACAAGGGCTAACAAAAATCAATTAAAACATAAAGGGACAAAACACAGGACGAAAGTTACAAAGGGTTTTGTCCGTTTGAAAAAAGTCCGTGTACAAAAGCAGGATAACAACATGTAAGTAACAATTAAAACTCCCAATAGGGGGAGACGCTTCAAAAGGTTACTCGTGGAAAAACCCATAAAAGCCACGGTGGGTAGAGAGCCCCTTTCTCCTTTTATATTTCCTTTTAATTTTTTTTCATAGGTGTATCCTCTGAATTGGTCCGTTCATACTGGCCATTCTTGCGACATTCACCCACCTTTCAATAAACTTGCTACCAGACACAGCACTTCCCTCTCTACTCTCATCTTCCTTTTCAAGTGAAACTTGAAAAAGTTGATGAGGACTTGACCAAAGAGGAAAGTGTCTGACATAATAATAATGATGATTTCAAATTTTGGCACAAGGCCAAGAAGTTCAGGGTAGAAGGTAAATCGATTACATCGACTCCAGTTTTCATCTGATACTCATTTTATCAATCCCAAAAAGTGAATGGCAAAGTGGACCTTGGCAGAAATTGAACTAATAATAATAACAATCTCCTCTGTACCATTCCAATTTTAGTATATGTACTGCCAAAGCTAGTACAATAATAATAATAATAATGAATAATCATGACAACTGTTTACTTTTCTTTATTGGCTTCAAGAGTTTGAAGAGATACAATAAAATGCAATGTATGTTAAATGGGACGGTGGAGTTACAAAGGCATTTAGGGTGGGACAAAAAGGTATACAAAGATGAAGGGAATGGTGAAAGGCATTATGCAACTGAAGTGGTCATAAGTTTAAAAATTTATAAAACAAATAACCGCATACAAATAAATTGAAAGTATCATCATCATCGTTTAACGTCCACTTTCCATGCTAGCATGGGTTGGACGATTTTGACTGAGGGCTGGCGAACCAGATGGTTGCACCAGTCTCCAATCTTGATTTGGCAGAGTTTCTACAGCTGGATGCCCTTCCTAGAGCCAACCACTCTGAGAGTGTAATGGGTGCTTTTTATGTGCCACTGGCACGGGGACCAGTCAGGCGGTACTGGCAACGACCTCGCTCGAATCCTTTTACACATTCCACCAGCACAGGTGCCAGTAAGACGATGTTGGTAACGATCACACTCTAATGGTGCCCTAAAAGTCAAGAATAAAGCATAAAATACTTTGTGTTCTTATCTATATATTGATTAGGTTGGGTTAGAGCACCCCTGTTTCGCTACCAGCTCACCATTGCTCATATTGCTCTCATGCACTCAAAGGGGCCATTAACATGGGGATGTCTTCAGGGGATGCGTTTTTCATTTTATTGTACTGTCTTTGTATTGTTTTTACCAAAAATCAATGGAAATTGTAGTTGTGATCCCTGTGCCAGTGGCACGTAAAAAGCACCATCCTAACATGGCCAATACCAGCGCCACCTTGACTGGCTTCTGTGCCGGTGGCACGTAAAAAGCACCAACCGATCGTGGCCGTTGCCAGTCTAGCCTGGCACGTAAAAAGCACCCACTACACTCATGGTGTGGTTGGCATTAGGAAGGGCATCCAGCTGTAGAAACACTGCCAGATCAGACTGGAGCCTGGTGCAGCCTTCTGGCTTCCCAGACCCCAGTCGAACCGTCCAACCCATGCTAGCAAGGAAAACGGACGTTAAACAATGATGATGATAATGATTATGATTCTTTTCATGTCTTTTGTATTCGCAATCCATCTGTATCAATGTCATTCTGACATCACCGTTATAATCCCTTGCACCACAGATATGTGATTCTGTCGAATTGATGTTAGTTTGGTCTTCGAATGATGGTGAATCTCAGTTCATCATCCACCTCATCATTGTGTTTGTCATTACTCTGAAGAAAGGCATCATCATCATCATTTACCATTTATTTTCCATGCTGACATTGCATGGATGGTTTGACAGGAGTTGGCATACTAAAGAACTGCACCAGGCTCCCTTTGTCTATCTCGACATGGTTTCTAAAACAGCCAATCAAAGCCTGGTGTAGATTATTCCCCTTCAACCATTTCTTTTTTTTGTTTTGTTTTCTGTAGGCTTTTTTTTTACCCCTCTTTTTTAGAGACTTCTTTTTGTTTTTCCCCGTTTGTATTTCCCTTGGCAATTTGGGAACTTATCTCCACAGCCAACATAGCATCATCATCATTATTACAAGACAGTTGGTAAGTGTTGTGGAGACTGAGGTTTGCTGTTGCTGTCAACATTTAACTATGGCTGGAAGAAAAGATTCCTCAGCTTTTGGCATTGAGGCTAAAGCAACTCCTCCAACAATTCCAAGACTTCAACCTGTGGTGCTGCTGGAATGACAATCTCTAGATCTTGCTGTTGTTAACATCCTTTTTTTGTTTTTTTAATTTTACAGGGCAGAAAGCATTCATGTGACTCTTGCAGAACTGGCTCTACCTACTAAAAGCTTTTTTACATGAGGTGCACAGCTAAAGGAAAATTTCAGGATATGTCTATTAAATACATGTGTGTGTGTGTGCATGCATGTGTGTACATATGTGTGCGTGTTTGTCCCCCACCACCACTTTACAACCAGTGTTGGTGTGTTTCTGTCCTTGTAGCATAGTGGTTCGGCAATAAAAGACCTATAGAATTCTTTTACTCTTTTACTTGTTTCAGTCATTTGACTGCGGCCATGCTGGAGCACCGCCTTTAATCGAGCAACTCGACCCCAGGACTTATTCTTTGTAAGCCTAGTACTTATTTTATCGGTCTCTTTTGCCGAACCGCTATGTGACGGGGACATAAACAAACCAGCATCAGTTGTCAAGCAATGGTAGGGGGACAAACACAGACACACAAACATACACACACACATATATATACATATATACGACGGGCTTCTTTCAGTTTCCGTCTACCAAATCCACTCACAAGGCTTTGGTCGGCCCGAGACTATACTAGAAGACACTTGCCCATGGTGCCACGCAGTGGGATTGAACCCGGAACCATGTGGTTGATAAACAAGCTACTTACCACACAGCCACTCCTGCGCCTATAAGCACTATACTTAAAGAAATCAGTCCTAGGTTCGAGTTGTTCAACTAAAACTCTTCAAGACGGTGCCCCAGCATGGCCACAGTCAAATGACTGAAACAAGTAAAAGGAAAAAAATTTCAATTTGAGTTTATTTGGGGTTATCTCCCTTGATTTTAGATTTTAAGCACTTAGAATGAGGTTTGTTTTGTTGACTGCCTGAATGATCAAAGTTCAATAACCCAAGCAGTATAAGTATGAGATTCTATTATAGGTGTATTGAATATGAAGAATACTCCCTGAGATGCTTTACATCAGCACTTTTGGGATCTTTTCGGTTTGAACGGCAATTTTTAACATAATTTCTAGGTAACTAAAAAATTTTAAACTTCGTATACTGGTAGAATGTGTTTATAAAACATCTTTTTCTCTTGGCTTTATTGAGAAAATTCTATAGTTTGTAAGATATGTGTTGTTTTTTTTTCTTCAATTTCTGCAATTTCAACCAATCACTGACGTCTATTGAGGTAAAAAAAACATTCTGTGCCATATGAATATGTCCCTCGTTTAAGAAACAGATTGGATTTATTTATATTTGTGAAGAAAAAAAGATACCCTTCCCCCCACCCCTAACCCTAACCCTAAAATAGATTGAAATGCAATAGATCGATACTAGGGTCATAATTATGGGTGACAATTTCATATGACACCGCTAGGAAAAACTGCCGTTCAAACCGAAAAGATCCCACTTTTGAACAGAATTTATAATCTGAATGTTATTAGTTCAGTTCCTGGTTATGTTTGCTGGGTAGTTAATCACCAAACCTCTGATATTGTTAGACACACATACAGAGGAGGTTAAATCTGTTACAATGTTTACCAGTACCTACAGGCTAACATTACTGGTGCTTTGATCAGAAAAATATCAGAAACCTCAGTGCATGAGTATGAATAAATGTATTTGAAATAAATAACTTGTCTGATATATGTTTTTCTAGTTTCCACAGCTCTATATCAGGTGATACATTTATATTTCTTCAATTATTTTATATCATTATAGTACAAGTCATGGTGACCAAAACTGAAATCAAGTATAGCTGTGTACTTAAGAAGTTCATTTGGCAACCATATGGTTCTGGTTTCAATTCCACAAGATATTGGTAACCTGCATATTTGCTTTGCAACTAAACTGTGTAAGATTTGACATATATATAAATGTTGCTTGGTCATTTCCAAACCTGGAAGATAAACTATCAGCTATACTACATTTTAATTGGTTAATTCTCCTTCATGTAATAATAATAATAATAATAATAATTGTGTACAGTGCCCAGGTGCACTACAACTCATCTAAAGTGTATATATAATCAGGTAATCAGATAACTCATTCCTGGTTATGCCTTCAGTCCTAACTCGATGTTCTGATCATTTAACTCTTACCAGGTCATCAATTGCCTCATTCTTTTATGCTTACATACAGATTAGTTTGTCTCAAACCCTTTAGTTCTAAATAAAGAGTAATAATGTTCTTGTCTCTTGCAGTTTTCCACTGAATGGAAAAATTAACTTATGAACTAAGCAAATTATCTTTATCAATACTCTTATACTCTTTTGCTTGTTTCAGTCATTTGGCTGTGCCCATGCTGGAGCATCACCTCTAGTCAAAGAAATCGACCCCAGCACTTATTCTTTGTAAGCCCAGTACTTATTCTATCAGTCTCTTTTGCCGAACCGCTAAGTGACGGGGATGTAAATACACCAGCATCGGTTGTCAAGCGATGTTGGGGGACAAACACAGACACACAAACACACACACATATACATATATACGATGGGCTTCTTTCAGTTTCCGCCTACCAAATCCACTCACAAGGCTTTCGTTGGCCCAAGGCTATAGTAGAAGACACATGCAGTGGGACTGAACCCAGAACCATGTGGTTGGTAAACAAGCTACTTACCACACAGCCACTCCTGTGCCTATTATTTTTTTATAGCCCCTGGGAGCTCCTCTATGCTGACGACCTTGCTCTAATTGCTGAGTCACTATCAGAACTAGAGGAGAAGTTTCAGGTGTGGAAGCAAGGTCTAGAATTGAAGGGCCTTAGAGTCAACCTAGCTGAAACTAAAGTCCTAATAAGTAGGAAGGCAGACAAACCACAAATCCCTTCCAGTAGATGGCCCTGCTAAATCTGTAGAAAAGGCGTAGGTAGAAACTCTATAAGAGGTACCCAGTGTAAGCTATGGACACATAAGGGGTGCAGCAATATCAAAGGAAGGCTAACTGGGAGGATAGTTTTTGTATGTGGCAGATGCTCAGGAGCAATAAACACTGAAAATATGCAGAGAACAACTTCCGCCACATTCCAGGTGAAAAAACTCCAAGTAGTTGATAGCTTCTGTTACCAAGGTGACCAAGTTAGTCGCAGGGGAGGATGCGGTGAAAGTGCAGTTGCTAGAATAAGAATAGCCTGGGCAAAGTTCAGAGAGCTCTTATCTCTGCTGGTGACAAAGGGCCTCTCACTCAGAGTAAAAGGTAGATTGTATGACGCATGTGTATGAACAGCCATGCTACACGGCAGTGAAACATGGGCTGTGACTGCTGAAAACATGTATAAGCTCGCAAGGAATGAAGCCAGTATGCTCCGTTGGATGTGTAATGTCAGAGTGCATACTCAACAGAGTGTAAGTACCTTGAGAGAAGAGTTGGACCTAAGAATCATCAGATGTGGTGTGCAAGAGATACGACTGTGCTGGTATGGTCATGTGGCAAGAATGGATGAGGATAGCTGTGTGAAGAAGTGTCACACCTTGGCAGTTGAGGGAACCTGTGGAAGAGGCGGACCCAGGAAGACCTGTGATGAGGTGGTGAAGCGTGACTTTCGAACATTGGGCCTCGCTGAGGCAATGACTAGTGACCGAGACCTTTGGAAATATGCGTAAGAAGACCTGGCAAGCCAAGTGAGACAATAACCCAGGGCCTATGCCAGGGGTGTAACCAGCCCACTTATGCATACCTTTCCTTCATTGGACACTAAACTCTGCTTGCAAAGATCTGTTGAGGCAAGTGAAATCGAAAGCGAATCAAATTTGATGAGCGTGATCATTGCCAGAGCAGCTGATTGGCTTTTGTGCCGGTGACACGTAAAAATGCCAATGGCACGTGAAAAAACATCCAAGCGAGGTCGTTGCCAGTGCTGCTGGACTGGCTCCTATACAGGTGGCGTGTAAAAAACATCATTTGAGCATGGCTGTTGCCAGTACCGCCTGACTGGCCCTCATGCTGGTGGCATGTAAAAGCACCCACAACACTCTTGGAGCTGTTGGCGTTAGGCAGGGCATCCAGCTGTAGCAACTCTGCCAGATCAGACTGGAGCCTGGTGCAGCCATCTGGTTCGCCAGTCCTCAGTCAAATCATTCAACCCATGCTAGGATGGAAAGTGGATGTTAAATGATGATGATGATATACATATATATTAAATTATACTCCCTAATATTATATATATATATATATATTTATATTTATATTTATTTAAACTGCAGATAACTCCAAAGGAAAATTATGGCAATAGACAATCATATTATCAAGGGATGTTTTATTTCATCTACTTAAGGCTGTGAATGTGTGTGTGTGTGGGTGGGTGTGTTAGTCTATTGTGATTTGTAGAAAGATTTATTCCTTAAATATTGAACAAATAAATTTTTTTACAAAATCATTCTCAATTTTGAGACAATTAAGTTTATCTTCCAAAAAAATTAAATTTAATATTAACCTATCTCAAAACTTTAGACATACGATTATTGATGAAGACAAAATAGGATCTGGTGATGATGTTTGTATCTTTGCCCGGAATGTTAATTATCTCAAAAAATAAACGAAAACGTTCAAATTCCTTGCTGGCCCAGAAAATTAGCACCGCACCAAATGACCCAATACTATCAACCTAAAATTGTTGCAAGTTATCTCCCTTCAATCATTGTTCCTATTATCGCGGGAGATATTGTGTGAATTCTTTTGATTATGTTTACCCGGTGTCTTCTTAATTTCCTAATTATAATCAATAAATTGATAGCTAACATACCAACACCTTGTTTATATAGTTTGACTGAAAGCTGAAGAAATTACACAAACAATATGTCAATGATAATGTATTAAACTTAACTGTTTTGTGAAATCTCCCAAAAAACATTTACACTAACGTTGCTTAAAATTTTAATTGATTTAATTAAAGGAAAATAAGAGTATTAACAGAAAAATTAACTCCGGCATTATTTCGGATTGTTGGAAGGGGGCAGAAAGAAAGGGAGAACGAAAGAAAGAGAATGAATAGAAAACTTTGCATTTACTTCATCCATCGGTTTTAAACTTAATATATAAAGCCGCCGTTAGATCCCAAAAAAAAAAGTATACTCTATCACTGAGACAATTATGCCCAATTATTAAACGTAACAAGGGGATGTCGACTTAATAGATTTTAAACCATCTGGTTTCGGTAAACGAACAATTTTCACACTGACAAGGACAATTTTTTAATTAAGTGTGGACTTGTAATAACAAAGGAAACTCCAGAAGCGAGTAGTGTCTGGTGACAAAGATTATTTTGTATCGCAAACACGGATGATAGATATCTACCCACACGGATCTCGACGATTCTCATAAAACAACAGAAGATGATGTATAAAGTAGGTAAACAGTTTTTTTAATTCATAATTATGGATTTCCGATTTTAAGCAGAGACAAAATATAAATATGCATGGTTCTGAGTGGAAATAGTTTTAACGGAAGATAGCTTTTATGTCGAAGAGCTTAGAGGGTTGCTGTAAGTCGTAGCCGCAACTGGGTGGAGGGAAACATTGGGTGTTTGTAGTGACAAACAAGGATAAAGAGGAGAGAAAGAGTAAAGTTGTGACAAAGGGATGACAGCTGAGGAAGAGTCATTGGGGAAGTGACAACGGAAAGATAGATGTGTGTGTGGAAAGGAAGAGAGAGAGAGAGAGACAGGCAGAGAAATGAGTGGGGTGAGAAAAATATTAAAGCGATGAGTAAGGAGAGAGATATGTATTAAAGAGCGAAGTGGAGAGTGTGAGAGTGAATCTGAAATAAAGAGAGAAAGAGAGAGCTGAACGAAGAGAAGCAAAGCAATAGGGAGAGAAAGAAAGGTGTAGAAAGCTAATAAGAGGTTGGGGGAGAGCATGATATGTAAAATTAGAAAATAGAGAGAGAGAGAAAGATATGGGAAAGGAAGAAGAAGTTTGTACAAGTGAGAGAGAGGGAGAATGAGAAAAATACGGTAGAAAAGAGGAAGGTGCATATAGAGAGAAAGGTGTAGATAGAGTGATAAATAGAGAAGGGAGAGTCGTATAGATAAAGTAATAAATAGAGAGGGGAGAGAGGTGTAGATAGAGTAATAAATAGAGAAAGGGAGATGCTTTGAGAAATAAAAGTGGAGAGTCGAGAGAGAAAGAAACATGTAGAAACAAGAAAGACTAAAAGTGAATGTAATTCAGAGTAATTGAACTAGTGTTTCCGGCAATAGAAATCACAGGCATTTAGATCGGTCGATCTATTTAATCGCTGGATTTTTTTCCCCCTCTTTTGTTTTTACATGAATACATTGATTTTGACAATTTTTTCTCTGCGACATTAAACTCTAAAACCAGTAATGGTAAGTACCACCGTTTTATTCGATAGGAAGCAACCTGACCGCTTCCACCCGCTTCAGTCATCCTCCCCCCACCTCGTTATATCATTGTTGTGTCATGTGTTTTATTATGATAATTATTATTGTTTGTCTTTTAGAAGCTATTGCTGTATGGATTTATCTCTGAATTACATATGATATCCCTCAGCTACCGACGTCATTTATTGTCATATACCGGTGTTTATTGTTACAACAATCGTCTCATTGATGGCCTCAGCTCTCTTAAATGTCCATCTTAAACACACTACCCACACTTCCTGGCCTTCTCTTTATCTTTCCCTGCACCTCACACATTGTTGACTCCCAGACTTCGGAACTGTCCTTTATTAATAATCTTTTTTTATTTCCCTAAAATGTGAAAAGAAAACGAGGCACCTGCTTCCAACTAATTATATATATAAACCAAAAAAGCGTGCAAAAGTTGTTTCTTCTCAATTAATAATAATATCGTGAGTATAACATGTAGTCGACTTATAAATTTATCTAGTCGCACTCCTTATCTTCTTTTCTCCTTTCATCTGTTCAGTTTTAACTTATGAAAAAAAAAGGCACCGACTTAATTTCTTACATTTTCCCCCTTCTGTCTTTTTTTTTTTCATCTTGAAATATTACACTAATCTAATGAGTATCTTCCGACCCACTTTTGCTTCGCCATGTCTTTTAAAATATTTCGTCAAATCTTTTGCTTAGATGTTACCTCGCATTCTCTTCAATAAGATGCATCATCACTCACCGGTCTCCTCATTTCTCGATTATTAATATATCTCTCTCTTTTGCCATATTCATCGCTGGAATCTTCTTCCACCTACGAGAGACAATCCATTTCGAAACTAATCTTTGCAGCCATCGTTTTTTTTCTTCCAACATTCCTAACCCCCAACCTATTGTCCTTATCGACCGATCTCCTGGGACATCTTTGGATGCTTTCTCTATTTCTATTCATGACTCCTTCCATTATTTAGTCAGCGGGTAACAGACTAGTCATTGGACTAGTTTTATTTGGCAAATGTTTTATTTTCCCAGCTTTGTTGAGCCATATATATATTACAGGCCTATATTATTGTTCTGGATATTGTTTCTTGATGCCTCAGAACTGGCACACAAATCGTACCATCTTCAAGGTACGCCGTAATCTGTGGTCTTCTGATATTCTGTTTACTCTATAATTGGAACATGCAGCTTACCCACACGAAACCTTCTCCGGCACATTCGTGAATATACTGTGCGCTTTCACACATAAATATCAATTATCTCACATTCACATATAAATATCATTTATATCACATTCATACACACACACACTTTGAAAACACATACATAGATATTCATGTCATGCATAGACGTATGTATATTTCCTCACATGAGACCCTCCCTCCTCTTTTCATTGGCATTACTTGCACTATCATATTAGTAGTACCCACAACTTTCTATATAGCAACTATGTTGTTATCTTCCTACATTTCTCTGTCCCTCCGGTCAGTATATATTAGGGTAACTATAGAAACACATTTCTAATTTTCTTTAGCCTATTTATAGCTTTGGTTGGGGCAAGTTATTCTGTTTTATTTAGTTTAATAAACTAGTTGTAGTAGGCATGTTTCATTGAAATAACGAACATTATTACATCGAGAATAGTCAAAGTAGATTTTTTTCCCTGATAAACAACACTCATGTTTGAAGTATCTGTGGTGGTGGTGGTGGTAGTAAATGTAAGAAAAGGACTAACAAGCAAAACTGAGTGAGTGAATAAACAGAATTTTACGTCTTAAGTTGGTCTACTATCAATTTGACGCGGTCAGATAAGGGACCCCCCACACACATTCCCCAAGCAATTAAAATATGTGGTGTGCGTGGAGCAATGTCTAAGTGGTTGAAAGAAGTGTTGTAACAATCACGAAGCTGAAACTCACGATAAATTCTGTTTGCATTTTATAGATAAAAATTTCTGAAATGTTTTTTTTCTGTACTATCCAATGCAGCTGCATTTAAGGTATACTTTATTTAGCCAGATGTAATTCAGTTTCTTTGCAATTTTTACATTTACAAAGATTGGTCAGTGATAGAATGTTGCATTGGATAATTATACTTTGCTAGGTTTGGTGTTCTAATTCGTCGGGGTTGATCTCGTTTTCCAAATGTCACGTTTTTGGTATTTAATACAAATATGCGATAATTGTGCTTTTCAATTTCCATAACACGCTTTAGGTTAAGGGAACATCGAAAACAATTGTCTCTTTCTGTCTCTAGTTCAAATCCTAGTGTAGTAGATTTAACCCCACCCTTCCGAAGCTAGTAGAATAAGTACTAAACATGTAGTGGGACCAATTGACTTTGATGTGCAGTGTGTTGTGATTAAATTTCATATACTTTAATGCATCTTAAATTTCTAGATATCGAGAAACATTTGTAAAACTTCAATTACAATCCATCAGAGATCACGTGATAAGAGGTCTTGTGTTGTATAAGTCAAGGTAAAGCTATTATTTAATAAGTGGCATTTTGCTTGAAATGTCATCGTACCATTTCTTGTAGTATCTACTTACATAACACGAAATTCCCTATTATTTTGTTAACTGACAACCATTTTGATTTAAAAAATCTAGCTCGATCCAACAGATAAATTTAAACATCTCCAATTGCACTGATATCAGTCTGTCTGGAAGAGCTGGAAAAGTCCACAGATGTCATCACCTTTTCTTCCTACTGGAGGTCATAGAGATATGACAATTTGAGTTTCATTCAGTTAAATTGTGATCTCACAAATGCCTCAATTTTATAAGCTATATTCAGTTTCTCCATGGACAGCAGTATGTGAAGATCTGCCAAATGTCTCTTGCAAGCACTAGTTCTCAGCATGAATGTTTTGTGTATTTGACACTGAAATGCACTTTAAAATATATTTCTTTACTACCCACAAGGGGCTAAACATAGAGGGGACAAACAAGGACAGACAAAGGGATTAAGTTGATTACATCGACCCAGTGCGAAACTGGTACTTTATTTATCGACCCCGAAATCGAAATTGAACCAATACTATGACTGACACCCGGCAGATGCCAGGACCCCTGGACTGGAGATACGTAAAAAGTACTATCCGAATCGTGGCTGATGCCAGCGCTGCCTCGACTGGCTTCCGTGTTGGTGGCACATAAAAAGCACCATCCGAATCGTGGCCGAAACCAGTGCTGCCTCGACTGGCTTCCGTGCCGGTGGCACGTAAAATGCACCAATCCGACCGTGGCCAATGCCAGCCTCGCCTGGCACTAGTGCAGGTGACACGTAAAAAGCACCCACTACACTCACGGAGTGGTTGGCGTTAGGAAGGGCATCTAGCTTTAGAAACATTGCCAGATAAGACCAGAGCCTGGTGCAGCCTTCTGGCTTCCCAGATCCCCGGTCGAACCGTCCAACCCATGCTAGCATGGAGAACGGACGTTAAACAATGATGATGATGATGAGAGGATGAAAGGCAAAGTTGACCTCGGCGGAACTTGAACTCAAAACGTAACAGCAGACGAAATACCGCTAAGCATTTTGCCCGGTGCACAAACGTTTCTGCCAGCTCACCGCCTTTGCACTTGAAAATAAAAAGTGAAATGTAATCTATCAAAATTGTTGTACTTAAGTGTTATTCTGTCATACCCATTGAAGTGTTATACCATGGCCATCATCTGCATTTCTCAGCCGAATGTTTCATTGTTTTCATTACCCAGCCAAGTGTTGCGTCAGCTCTTTCTTAATTACCCAGTTAAATGGTGTACCATCTCCATCATCTTTATTACCCAAGCAAGTGTCGCAATTGTGCAGTTCAGCTTTACTGTATCCAATTTGGATCGTGTCCTCAGTAGATCACAGACTGTAAGTGAAGTTGTCCTCATATGGGCCTGAAGTTATTATAAACAGTCAAGAAAGGTATTCTAGTCAACATTAAACAAAATTGGTTGGGAGCCAGTACCATTAGTACATTTGTTTACTTTTTCTAAACCAAACTTTGAGGTCATTCAGTTAGAATGTGACAGTTGTTAGTGTTATCATTTCTTAATTGTTACAAGCCTTCCTGTAAGAAATACTTAGAAGTTCTTTGCTATCAAACAGGTCACAAGGTCACAATTATGCTGAACATACTTTAGTTATAGCACTCTCTACTTGCTCTGCTTGTATTCAGTTTGAATGTAGGTGTTTAAAAATTTTTTTTATATATATATATATACACAAGGATTTCCTCTATCATTTGTAACCCAAGGGAGCCTTTAGCAATCTCTTGACCTGTTATAAATAGCATCTAAATCTTCCTTAGAGATAGAATGGGGCATGACTAAAGGTCCTTTTGATCATTGGTCTGCTCAGATGGGGCTTACCTGGGGCTAAACAATAACTTATTCCAGATGAGCCAATAAAGGAACCTATAAGCTGTCGCTCAACTTGCTGGAAGCAACCAAATTTCATTTAAATGCCACCCTATTGCCTTAAAAAAGGATACATTAGATAATGTGGTCCGTAGGTCTGCTGTCCTATAATTAATCAATCTGTTGAGTAAATGAGTAAAGCATTGACTTGCTAAAATTAACAACCAAATAACTCTCAGATCACAACTCTGCCAATGGAGACATTGGAAATTTAGCCCTATATACACTGTCTGAAAAAAGAACTGGATGGTCATGGTTGAAATGGCTATGATCATGCATCTACTGAATTAGAGCTGACTTGAGGCTAGACAATAGCTTAGAAGATTTCTCGATAACTTTGCATCAGTGATTGATCAGGCTAAGGCTGATGTTTTATTGTAGTAGTTCCATTTTAATATTTGCGGGGGAAAGGATATCATTGAAATATACAATTTCTCGTGTATTTCAATGATGAGAGATATCAACAATACTTCTTAATGCCTTTTTCTCCTTTAAATGTCTACCTAATTTTCCATGTTACTTGCTGTCTTAATAACTTTAGAGGTCTTGTTGCTGGATATTGCCTCCATTGCTGCAGTCATCATCATCATCATCATCATACTTGCTTCGGTCATTGGACTACAGCAATGCTGGGGTACCACCCTGGAGAACTTTTAGTCAACCAAATCGACCCCAGGACTTAACTTTTTTTTTAAAGACTGGTACTTATTTTATCGCTCTCTTTTGCTGAACTACTAAGTTATGGGGATGTAAGCAGACCAGCACCAGTTGTCAAGCAAGGTCTGTTTTGCATGGGTTTACAGCTGGATGTCCTGACACTTTACAAAGTGGCCTGGGTGCTTTTTACATAACATACATTCACACAAACACATACCAGGCTTCTGAGCAATTTGCTTCAATGAACTGCCGAACCCAAGACTAGAATGAAAAATGCTCTGCCAATGTGTTGAATTCGAGGATCATGCTTTGACCCACAAACCCATACAACACAGGAACAGAGGCATTACTGTGTGGTAAAGGAATTTTCTTTTTCTCATTGATATGGGTATCATTCCACCGTGACATCTTGGGTAAATGTATTTCACCAAAAACTTGGGTGAACAGTTTATATGGGTTTTTTTTCCATTTTTTTTTTTTAGTTATATCAACAAAGATGTAAATACTAGTGGGGGCGGGGATTTAGAAAAAATAGCTATTACTACATGAAGTTCCTCATGATAGTTGTTCTGCACCAAGTTACATTCTTATACCAATTATGAAAAATTGGGTCATCTAATCAATGATGCTACTGCTCACCAACTGAGACAAAAGAATTAATTAAAAAATACCAAAAAGTATTTTTGTTCAACATAAGCTCAGGCACGGGTGTGGTGTAAGAAGCTTGCTTCCCAACCACATGGTTCCAGGTTCAGTCCCACAGTAGGGCACCTTGGGCAAGTGTCTTTTATTATAGCCTCAGGCCAACCAAAGCCTTGTGAGTGGATTTGGTAGACAGAAACTGAAAGAAGCCCGTTGTGTGTGTGTATTTGCCCCCCCCCCCCCCGAATCACCGCTTGACAACCAGTATTGGTGTGTTCACGTCCCCATAACATAGCGGTTCAGCAAAAGAAACCAATAGAATAAGTACCAGACTTTAAAAAATAATAAGTCTTGAGGTTGATTTGTTCAACTAAAAGGTGGTGCTCCTACATGGCCACAGGCACATGACTGAAACAAGTAGAAGAATACTAATTGTGCCATTCCTTACTGATATAACATATACCACACACACCAATGTGTGTGTAAATGTAAGCAGCATGTACATAATATTCATGAGCACAGAATAATGGGTCAGTGATGCAACAGATATTAGGACAGTTATTTGTTCAGTAATGACATAGATTATTCCACAATAACAATATATTGTTATAATAATCTATGTAGAAGAGAGAGAGAGAGGGTTAAGGTAGAGAATGTCATAGTATATTACTGAACAGCTATTTATAAATATGGAATGAAATATGTAAAAAACCAGAGAGTCAATACCGTCATAGAATAAGTGGCCAGTTCTATTGTAGATATTGAGAATAGCTATATCATCATCATCATCGTTTAACGTCCGTTTTCCATGCTAGCATGGGTTGGACGGTTCGACTGGGATCTGGGAAGCCAGAAGGCTGCACCAAGCACCAGTCTGATCTGGCAGTGTTTCTACAGCTGGATGCCTTCCTAATGCCAACCACTCCGTGAGTGTAGTGGGTGCTTTTTACGTGCCAGACGAGGCTGGCAAATGGCCACGATCGGATGATGCTTTTTATGTGTCACCGACACGGATGCCAACCAGGCGGCGCTGGCATCTGCCACATTTGGACGGTGCTTTTTACATGTCACTGGCACAGGTGTCTTAACTACAATTTCCATTTGAATTTTGATGTTGATGTACTTGACTCAATAGGTCTCCTCAAGAACAATGGGTCACTCTACGATCCAGGGTTAGCATAGCAGGCTGTCTTGCATCCTTCTTATTAAAATGTTTGAAATTATAGTATGGCAAGAGACTGGTTTTTCTTTATTGAAAGAGAATATATAAGTAAATTGTAATGACAAAGCAATAAGAAATTTTGATCCATACTTTTGGAAGGAGATCCAGCTGTAGAAACCAAGCCAAAACAAACAGCTGAAGCCTGGTGAAGATCTCAGGCTTACCACCTCTAGTCAAGTTGTCCAACCTATGCTAGCTTGGAAAACAGATGATGATGATGATGATGATGACTGCAGCAACGTTAAGTCCTGGGGTCGATTTGTTTGACTAAAAAGTTCTCCAGGGTGGTACCCCAGCATTGCTGTAGTCCAATGACTGAAGCAAGTAAAAAGAACAAGTATTTTTATCTAAGCCCCCCACTCAGACCACTACATTCCTACATCAACTCCTAACAACGGTGTTGCTATGGTAGATGATCTGTGAGTTACGTATAAACTATGGATAATTGATTTTTATTTGCTTTCTCTATGATTAAAATCCTTCATTGTTTTGATTCTATTTCTGTCTCAGTCCCACAGCAATTTGCCCTATGAAGTTAAGATATTATTTCCTATTATATTTTCAATTAATTTACTGGCTGATAGAATTATTTCACTCTCTGATGATAAACATTCATCAATATAAATAATAACAGCTAATTACTTCAACCTGTTCCTATAAATTATCTCAATGTTAATTAGAACTTATGAACGTTAACAGAAGTTTGTAATATCTAATTTGGTTGTTGCTGAACTCGTCATTTTAGGGAAAAATGTTCTGTAACTATCTTGCATTGTCTTAATTTAGAGATATATATTTTCTACTAGACTGTAAAATTGCTTGACTTACTCTTTTACTTGTTTCAGTCATTTGACTGCGGCCATGCTGGAGCACCGCCTTTAGTCGAGCAAATTGACCCCGGGACTTATTCTTTGTAAGCCCAGTACTTATTCTATTGGTCTCTTTTTTTGCCAAACCGCTAAGTGATGGGGACGTAAACACACTAGCATTGGTTGTCAAGCAATGCTAGGGGGACAAACACAGACACACAAACACACATTATATATATATATATATATATATATATATATATATATATATATATACGACATATATATATATATACCTGGCGTTAGGAAGGGCATCCAGCTGTAGAAACATTGCCAAATTAGACTGGAGCCTGGTGCAGCCTTCTGGCTTCCCAGAACCCCGGTCGAACCGTCCAACCCATGCTAGCATGGAGAACGGACGTTAAACGACGATGATGATGATGATGATGACAGGCTTCTTTCAGTTTCCGTCTACCAAATCCACTCACAAGGCATTGGTCGGCCCGGGGCTATAGCAGAAGACACTTGCCCAAGATGCCACGCAATGGGACTGAACCTGGAACCATGTGGTTGGTTAGCAAGCTACTTACCACACAGCCACTCCTGCACCTATGGTTTAAATAAGGTTAAGTTAGTCATTTAGTTTTCAGAAACTAGCCGTATCCGGAACGATTATATTGTTAGCTACTGAATGCTAGCAGACAGCTATAAAACGGGTAAAATATTTTATCAAAAGTTAAACCCTCTTCTAAATTTAGTTTTCTTAGAACAAGCTAGGAATTTTCTAAATGCTTACAATATGTTGCTAAGTTTCTAAGCCAACTCTCGACAGACATACCTACAATATGGCTGTGAATGAACTAGGTGAAATCCACACATCTGATGTTCCAAATTTCTCATTTCTCATATTAATTGATGACCAGACTGTGCATGGACATAGGCAAAGTTGTATGCTTAACCCTTTTGTTACTGTATTTCTGTTGAGATGCTCTGTGTTTCTTTCAATTACTTTAAATGAAACAAAGAATTTAGTAAAATAACTTAGTTATCATTCAGCTAGTGTTTGGAACATAAATTGTGACTTAAGGTTTGGTGGAAGATTTTAATTCAAAACTTATGAAAACAAGACATTTCTATTCAGAGCAGGTTTCAGCCGGGTTGGTAACGAAAGGGTTAAGAAGCTCACTTCATTACCATGTGGTTTGGGGGTTGAGTCTGCTATGTATTGGCAAAGCATCTTCTAGCCACAGCCTGAGGCTCACCAATACATTGGGGAATCAAATTTGGTAGAGGGCAACTGATTTCAAGTCTAACATTGTTTGTATGTGTTTATAGGCGCAGGAGTGGCTGTGTGGTAAGTAGCTTGCTAACCAACCACACGGTTGCGGGTTCAGTCCCACTGCGTGGCATCTTGGGCAAGTGTCTTCTGCTATAGCCCCGGGCCGACCAATGCCTTGTGAGTGGATTTGGTAGACGGAAACTGAAAGAAGCCTGTCGTATATATGTATATATATGTATATGTGTGTGTCTGTGTTTGTCCCCCTAGCATTGCTTGACAACCGATGCTGGTGTGTTTATGTCCCCGTTACTTAGCGGTTCGGCAAAAAGAGACCGATAGAATAAGTACTAAAGGTGGTGCTCCAGCATGGCCGCAGTCAAATGACTGAAACAAGTAAAAGAGTATACATACATGCATGTATGTGTTCGCATAAATATATGAAAAATGTAAAGGCTTCTATGGCCAATTTACTGCAGTTACTGTGGAGAAAATATTCTCTCTCATATTTTTTTTTCTCCACAGTAAGTGCAATTAATTTGTCTTTACAAGTTGAAATATGTCAAACATATTTTAGCAAATGTCTAAACACTGCTTGGTGCTGCTGATACTGCTGAAAACACAAATGTACACACACACGTGTGTGTGCGAATTATATAAATATATAAGGAAAGGCGGAGAGCTGGCAGAAAGGTTAGCACACCGGGCGTAATGCTTAGCGGTATTTCGTCTGCTGTTACGTTGTGAGTTCAAATTCCGCTGAGGTCGACTTTGCCTTTCATCCTTTCAGGGTCAATAAATTAAGTACCAGTTACTCACTGGGGGTCGATGTAATCGACTTAATACCTATGTCTGTCCTTGTTTGTCCCCTCTGTTTAGCCCCTTGTGGGTAGTAAAGAAATAGGTATTTCGTCTGCCACTGCGTTCTGAGTTCAAATTCCGCCGAGGTCGACTTTGCCTTTCATCCTTTCGGGGTCGATTAATTAAGTACCAGTTACGCACTGGGGTCGATGTAATGAACTTAATCTGTTTGTCTGTCCTCCTTTGTTCCCTCTGTGTTTAGCCCCTTGTGGGTAGTAAAAAAATATATATAAATATATAAATACACGTAACAGGTAAATTAACCTGTTTGTATGTATTGAACTTGGAAGCTGCTTTGGGTATGTGATAAGGTTTGCTTCACCATCATGTGGTTGCCAATGCATGTCACTTGGCCAGTGGAATTAGAATTTCTTACTTGAAAAATAGGTAAAAGTTGGTTACAAAAAGAGCATCAGGCTGTAGAAATCTTCCTTGGGTTACAAAGACGTAAAAATGATTATAGAATGTGTGTGTGTGTTAGATGTATGTGTGTAATGTGCATGTATTTGTTTATGCATATACGTGTGTGTGCATACAGTTATATGTATTTCTTTATTGCCCACAAGGGGGCTAAACACAGAGGGGACAAACAAAGGGCTTAAGTCGGTTACATCGACCCCAATGCGTAACTGGTACTTAATTTATCGACCCCGAAAGGATGAAAGGCAAAGTCGACCTCGGCGGAATTTGAACTCAGAACATAACAGCATACAGTTATATATATGATATAATACTGTATGGTATGGGTTTCAGCCATTGGACAGTGGTCATACTGACCACCCTGTTGAAGAGGTCAGTCAATCTTATGCACCCGGGTAGATAATTCCAACTGATACTTTTATATTTGTTTAATTCTCAATTGTACTACAACCCAATTGTACTAACAATGCAAAGGAGACATACAGGCGCAGGAGTGGCTGTGTGGTAAGTAGCTTGCTAACCAACCACATGGTTCCGGGTTCAGTCCCACAGCGTGGCATCTTGGGCAAGTGTCTTCTGCTATAGCCCCGGGCCGACCAATGCCTTGTGAGTGGATTTGGTAGACGGAAACTGAAAGAATCCTGTCGTATATATGTATATATATATATAAATGTGTGTGTATATGTTTGTGTGTCTGTGTTTGTCCCCCTAGCATTGCTTGACAACCAATGCTAGTGTGTTTACGTCCCCATCACTTAGCGGTTCGGCAAAAGAGACCGATAGAATAAGTACTGGGCTTACAAAGAATAAGTTCCGGGGTCGATTTGCTCGACTAAAAGCGGTGCTCCAGCATGGCCGCAGTCAAATGACTGAAACAAGTAAAGGAGTATGTTTTTTTGAAAAAAAAAAGGTGGGGGGTAATATAGGAAAGGAGTGAAAGATTGCTGGTAGAATGTTTAACTTGTGTAATTGAATCTAATGTAATTATAACAAACTGTTAGTAAATTAACGACGAAGGTGTAGGTTCTCAATTCTACTTAACTGGAGGATGAGGAAGGAGTGTGTGTGCTTCTATATTAAAATGCTCTAGTTATTCCAACACTTTGACTGCATGACTATGTGCACAGGGACCCAGGTGGGCGTAGCTATTTTAAGATCGGTAGTCTGATAACTAAGGTGTAGTGCTGTAAAGGAGAAAAAAAAATGTGTAATGACGGAGTGCAACAGTCTTTAAGGGTAAGATCTTACATCTGTTAATTTCTCAACTATATAATAGATAAGTCTGATTTATACGTGACTACGAAATGACATGAATGTCTAGTCATAAAGTTATGTTTTTTCTTTCTTTTTTTAATCTTGTAAGGTGTGTTGCTAGCTTTTCGAGATCAGATATAACTTGATAAAGAGGTAGATGTTGTAGGTTGGCAGGGTTGCAGAATGGATGTACAAACTTAATGTTTTAGCTTTTGGGCCTATATAGGTCATGTTAGTCGAGTTGTGCAGTATTCTAGTTCATTTTTGCTGTATATTTTCCAGTAATTAATTTCCACTTGTTAAACATAAAACTTTCAAAACTATATTTCTTTGTAGGTAACACATAGACCCACTACTAATTAGTAGAAGGTATATAACCCTTCATTAACCCTTAAACAGCAGGAAATGTTTGCACGTGTGTGCCAAATGGGAAAAAGCAAAGCAAAAAAAATCTTTTTTCCTCAAGGGTAATTTTTATACTTATTTTAATTTTAATAAGTACCAAAAACTATGAAAATGGCATTTCAACTTGCTTTGATTTTAAAAATAAAGACAAAAATGCATTAAAATCTTTTGAGATGATGTCTGCTGTTCTCGAATGAAGCTTCACTTGATGAAATCTACTACTTCAGGGCTAAGGTCACACTTCTCTGAGTCCATTCTCCTAACTTACATTCCTGTATTACGTTAGCCTTTAGATGCATCATATGTTGTACAAGTTATCTCTCCTGTAGCCGCAAGCGCATTGAAAAGGGAGAAAACTCATATGGTGACATTATGCACCTACAGAATGCTAAACAAACAACACTTCTTATAGTAAAAATAGTAATAGAGGAACATAGAAAATAGACCCCCCCTATGTACATCTTGACACCAAAACAACTTCCTCCTCCCTATATAGCTGCACTTGTGAGTCAATGCTGGAGACAGTGGCTGCCATTGGGTAACGTAGTTGTAGATAAGTCTACTTCATCAGAGTTGATCTGGGTCTAACAACAACCTATTGTACCTAATAACACTGTCACTATTTCCTCTTATACAGCTTTGTAATCCTTCCTACACAACTGTGTACCAGGTAATGCTCTCATTATTATTCAGACATCCTTTTAATTTTTTACTCCTACCTGCACAACTATTTATATCTAATAATACTTTCCTCCACTACCTGTACCAGTGGTTCCCAAACTTTTTAGAGTCGTGACCCACTATTTATCACACCAGTTTACGACGACCCACTTAACTCTACTGAGTAAAAACATTAATGAAATTAACAAATTTATTTCAGACTACATCTTCAGTGAGGCGTGTGAGAAGGATGAGCCTGTTTCTTGCTACGCTCAATAATAGAATTAACATCAGGTTCAATGTGTGATAGTTTCAGGTGTAAAGAATTTGAGAGCTGCAGTTTATTTCGATATTTGCTTTTAATCCCAACCCTTGCTGAAAATCCAGCTTCACAAATGTAAGATGATGTGAAAGGGAGAAGTACTTTTAATGCTTCGGCAGAAATGATTGAGTACCTCTGATTTGTTAAGGTCGTGAAAAAGCCTACTGCTTGATAAAACAACAAGTCTGGTATTGAAAACATAACTCTTGAACTATCTCGAAAGACAGCAGTTAATCAAAGCTAATGCGTAATTTTATAACTTTTTGCGACCCACTAAGATTCCGTTCGCGACCCATCTGTGGGTCGCAACTCATATTTTGTGAACCACTGACCTATACAATTGTACTTGTTAATATTGTCCCTCTACTGTACAGCTGAACCTAGTAATATTGTCTCTTCTCTCTAGCTATATCTAGTATTATTACCCTCACTCCATTATACAACTGTATCTACTAGTATTGTTTTCCTCTACCTATACAGTTGTACCTAGTAATATTGGCTCCATCTACGTATACAGCTATATTTAGTACGACTGTCATTTCTATCTATATATCTTAGATACCAGCTACACTGTATTTCACTATCTTATCAAGTTTTTTTTATCTCTGCCTATAGCTATTGAAGAAGCAGTTGGTAAATATAAAGGCTCTGCTATTGTTTTGACCAAAGTCAGTTCTACTCAAATACACCTTTTGCTCATATTGGGAACATTCTGTCACATATTTTTTTTTGTCATCTAGGACCATATTATCCAAAGTGTCTGTCTTCCTTTTATGACAACATGGTGTGATTAGAATAAGATTTGACTGCTATTTCTAACAAGTGGAGCAGTCCCATACGATTTTCGTAGTTGGATTGTATAGGCTGTCTGCAATACTTTACCTGCTGGGTTGCTTAGGTGAAGGTGTACGATGTTGAAAGATATCAGGAAACCTCAATGATGATGTGTCCAGTTGCATCAGAGGGTAATATATGGAAAAAAAACACTGTATGGTAAAATGCTTGCTTTCCGACCACATAGTTCTGGATTCTGTCCTACTGCATGGCATCTTGGGCAACTGTCTTCTGCTATAGCCTCAGGCTGATCAAAGCCTTCTGAGTGGATTTGGCAGATAGAAGCTGAAAGAAGCCTGTTGTGTGTGTGTGACTTACAACTACTTGACAACCAGCGTTGGTGTGTTTACATTCCTGTAATTTAGCAGTTTGGCAAATGAGACAGAATGAGTACCAGGCTTAAAAGTCTTGGGGTCAATTTGTTCTTCTAAAACCCTTCAAGGTAGTGCCTCAGCATAACCATAGTCTGAAGACTGAGACAAGTAAAAGATATTAATCAAAAGCTCCCTTAGAAGATATTTCATGATGCAAAGATGGATGGGCAATTCATGTTTGGTCAAGTAGTGCAATAAATAAAAATCGTCTCTTAAATCCTTGAGTGAACTGATTTATTTTCTGTAGCTTTTATTACAAAAGTTATAGAGCTTAGTTGTAAGATAACTTTATTGAACAGGCTTACATACATATTAGTATTCTTATATAGGTAGGGAGAAGAACTTAACGTTTCCATTGCCATAACAGTTTTATGCCAAGCTAAATAGTTCTATAAACACTAGTTGATGTGAAGTGAAACTTAATTAAGAAGGAAATAGAGAAAAGAGGTGGGGCCATGTTGAATCTAATCTCGGTACCAATCAAATGTTATAACAGGCTGTCTACTCTAGTTTGAGAAAATATAGAAGTATTCTGTCTCTAAGTTCTGTTAGTCATTATTATATTCTACCTCACTTACCACCAAAGTTATTTTTACATCAAATTGAAAATTAATTTTTATAGAATATAACGCCAATTAGTATGAATTTTTTTAATAATGACTGTAACTGTGTTAAAAGATGGCAAGTGCCTAGCTTTTATAGTAAGGAATTCTAGGGAGAGCTGGATAGCGAAATGTCTGCAGAGAAGACTTCCAGTCCTTAACTGAACCGCATTGAAGTCCTATCTTCCGGATGCTCCTCTGCTGTCTTATTTTCTGCTTGGTTTGGAATTTGAGCAAAATCCTTTTCAAAATCAACTACATTAATATCCTCAGCATCATAGTTTGACTTCTAGCTCTTTTTTTCCATTTTTTTTTTTGTTTTTTTGTTTTAACATCCTGGTATTTTCTTGGATTTTATCAAGGTCAGATAAAGGGAGTATTAACAAGGTTTGAACTTAAAGCTAAATAAGAAATTTCATCTGATGCTGTACCATTTCTGTCAATCCTGAAAGATTATGAGGAAGCTTCCACACATTCAATAGACCTGCTAGAAATAGTAACCAAATCTCCTTCAAATTACGTTCTACTGACATAAATAAAGAAGAATGCTTTGGTCAGTACGATGTTAAAGAAAGAGAAAAAAAAGTAGTGGGGTTGATTCATTCAACTAAAAGCCACCATCTAATGACTGAAACAAGTAAAAGATATGTACAATACATAAATATTGGGTTTAAATATTATCTCTGCAGACAATTAAAAGGGTTTATAATAGAGAGGGTATCCAGCTGTAAAATACTGCCTGAAAGTCTTATGCAACCTATCCCAGCATGGACAAACAGATATAAAAACTCTGAGGATAATGAAATCTCTTTGTTGTCTGAACCCCCATCATACTACATGGCACCTTGGGCAAGTCTCTTCTACTATAGCTTCGGGCTGACTAAAGCTTTGTGAGTGGATCTGGTAGACAGAAACTGAAAGAAGCCCATCGTGTGTATGTATATATATATATGTACACACGTACATATAAATGTGTATTTTTTCAATGTGTACAAATAACATGGAAAAAATAAATAAATAGTTACCAGGGTAGCAAAAATTCACGTAAGTGCCAAGGATATTACAACCTACTTATAAATGTAGAAATTCCAGGGTTAAGTGAAATGTCTTTATATAACATGGATAAATTAAGAAATGGAGTCAAATGCAGGTGTTAATCAAATCTTTATATTTCCGACAGATGTTTTGAAGGAAACATTGATATTATTCCGGAGGGAATAAAATGATGTAAAACAATGTGATCTTCTCATTAGGTAAAAAAAAAAAGAGAAACAAAACACATCAATAAGCCATTTTCACCGAATATGATTACCATGTATATGATGAAGGAGAACGTCGGCAAGTTATTTTTTTAAAAAACTGTCAATAGATTTAACATCAAAGGCAATTAAGAGAAGGAGGAGAAAGAAAGAAATTAACAGAAAATTAATAGTGGAGAAATATAGTGCGATAGATGAATAGCAATAAAGGTTAAAAGCACGGAAATAGATATATGTAGTGGAAATGAAATGTTAGAAGACAGTTAAAGGTCGAATTTTATAGATTGTAGAAATTACTTATAGGAACTAAAGGTATGTTTTTGCCAATGTTTGCAACGATAAACGTATTCTTTAAATGTGTTTACAAGAGAATTCTCCAAGAATAGGATAAGGAATTGTTCTTTGTTACAGAGTGGACAAAAAGATTTATCATATGGGAAGGATTTAGATAGAATATTCCATTCCAAATCAAATTGTTTATCATGTTCCTTTAGAGACCAAATTAATTTACTAACCCCAGTATTGTTGCATTTATACACACACACACACACACACACACACACATATATATATGAATTTTTTGCGTAATGAGAAAAAAAAACCAAGGCTGTATAGATATTAGAGCAATGCTGACATAGAACCAACATTGAACCCTTTATTCACAATATTACTGAATCTGGAACTTAACTATGGTCTGTCTATAGCACTTATTCAGCATTACCTGATACCTTTGGGCCTCAATGACACCATTATCTCTTATAACCTCAACTTCTCACATATATATATATATACAGAAAATTATTTCGAAGTCCTTCTCACAAACAAGAGAGCTTTATATGTGGTATTCAACCTGCTAAAAATAGTGCCACATACACATAAAATAGTGTCTTAAAACAATAAAGGACAAATTTGATATGTACACATTATGTCATAAAAAAAAAAGTTGGGATGGTTCTACTAGAACACCTTCGATCATATAGAACACCTAGAACACCTTTGATTATATGTATGTATGTATGTATGTGTATGTGTCCCCCATCACCACTAGACAACCAGTTTTGATGTATTTAAGTCCCTGTAACTTAATGGTTCAGCAAAAGAGACCAATAGAGTAAGTACTAAGCTTTAAAAATGCCAGTCCTGGGGTTGATTTTTTTTTACTAAAACCCTTCAAGGCAGTGTTCCAGCATGGCCACAGTCAAATGACTGAAACCAGAATAAAAGACTATATCAATAACCTTGGTGGGTTGTGAATGAATAAGAGAACTGTTTGTGATTGCTCAACCAGTAAGAGACACCAATCCAAATAGCCCTGACACCACACCTATCATTTTAAACAATGGAGGATATATTAGATAATGTAATTTTGTTTTGAATTAACAGCTGGGATAGTCATGGCTGGAATGCCTTAGGTTATAGATCTGCTTTTTTAGTATTGACCTAGGTTTACACGACAGCAATAACTTAAGAAAACGGAAAGGTGAGGTCTTTACATATCAGTTTCTTTTACCCAATAAATTGTGAAATTCTGAAACTGAATTTCGGTGCTAATTAATTGTTAATATTTCTGCAGTATTTAAGATGGGGAGCTGACAGAATTATTAACCTGCAGGTTAAAGGCGGCGAGCTGGCAGAAGTGTTAGCATTCTGGGTGAAATACTTAGCTGTATTTTGTCCCCCATTACGTTCTGAGTTCAAATCCCGCCGAGGTCGACTTTGCCTTTCATCCTTTCGGGGTCGATAAACTAAGTACCAGTTACACACTGGGGTCGATGTGATCGACTTAATCCCTTTGTTTGTCCTTGTTTGTCTCCTCTATGTTTAGCCCCTTGTGGGCAATAAATAAATAAGAATTATTAACCTGCAGGCGAAATGCTTAGTAGCATTTCATCTGTCCTTACCTTCTGAGCTCAACTTTGCCTTACATCCTTTCGAGGTCAATAAAATAATTATCTGTTGAGCCCTGGGGTCGATGTAACTGACTCACTCCACTCCCTGAAATTGCTGGCCTTGTGCCAAAATTTGAAACCAATATTTCTGTGGTATTTTAGTACTGTTATTTGACTACATGTATGTTCTGATTGAGGAGAAATATGATCTAAGGTGTTTCTAGTAGGACCATCCCAACTTTTTTTTTTTGATGACGTAATGTGTGCATATCAAATTTGTCCTTTATTGTTTTAAGACACTATTTTATGTGTATGTGGCACTATTTTTAGCAGGTTGAAAACCACATGTAAAGCTCTCTTGTTTGTAAGAAGGACTTCGAAATAATCTTCTGTATTGAAATAATTTGATATTTACATAGGCGAACCCTATTTGATATTTACATGATCTAGGGCGAAATGCGTAGCCGTATTTTGTCTTCCATTATGTTCTGAGTTCAAATTCCGCCGAGCTCGATTTTGCCTTTCATCCTTTCGGAGTCGATAAATTAAGTACCAGTTACGCACTGGGGTTGATGTAATCAACTTAATCTGTTTGTCTGTCCCCTCTATGTTTAGCCCCTTGTGGTTAGTAAAGAAACAGATATTTACATGATCTATCAGCTATAAGAAAAAGAACTTTCTGAATATTGAAGTGTTTTAATGTCATCTTGTGCTGGACTGCTGACAACTTGGTCAAGGTTTCACATTTAACTGCTTGAATCATTATGTTGTCTCCTTGAGTGAGTCATAACTCTTGATTTCTCAAGTTTAATATATGAGTTTTACATAAGCCAATGAGGTTGCCTTTATGCTGTCACTCCACCTGCTACAAATAGTAACACAAATTCTGTTAAATCACTCCTTACTATCTTAATAGAAAAAGGTTACATTGTTGTCTTGGATGTATATATACTATCTAATAAATGTTTCTTTGTTGCCCATAAGGGGCTAAACATAGAGGGGACAAACCAGGACAGACAAACGAAATTAAGTCGATTACATTGACCCCAGTGTGTAACTGGTACTTAATTTATCGACCCCGAAAGGGTGAAAGGCAAAGTCGACCTTGGCGGAATTTGAACTCAGAACGTATGGACAGACGAAATACCTATTTCTTTATTACCCACAAGGGGCTAAACATAGAGGGGACAAACAAGGACAGACAAACGAAATTAAGTCGATTACATCGACCCCAGTGCGTAACTAGTACTTAATTTATCGACCCCAAATTTGAACTCAGAACGTAACGTCAGACGAAATACGGCTATGCATTTCGCCTGGCGTGCTAACGGTTCTGCCAGCTCGCCGTCCTGATGTCTAATAAAAAAAGACAGTGATGGTCATAGCCTTTGCTCATCATATTATTCGATCATGGCTGGATTGAGATTGAATAGTAACATCAGTGAAAGGGTTTAGTCTTCCTGTTCCACAGTTGTGTGATTAGTCAAGAGAAAACCCCAACTACTGACAGAATTTGCTCCAACTAAAAACAACTATATGAGGAAAACCTGAAAGAATTCAGCTCCAAACAGCAAGCAAACAAAACGATCTCGAATCGGTTGTCTTCAATTCAACATATTTCCCTCTGTTGATGTTTTCCAGTTACGATAAAACATCCTATTGTTAGTGAATTGCACTGAACTCCCTATTTTTCTATTAATCTTGGAAGTTGTGTGTTTTGTAAATAACTATTGATTTTTAAAAAATTTTCTGTTGTCTGTCATATAATTGTACATGCCTTTCTCGCTTGCTGAGAACAATTCCAACTTCCTTCCAACTCCCTTTCAAACCAACCATTCTGTAGAGTCAGCAGGCATGAAATGAAATCTTTTTCTTCCAGAACAAAATATTTATATGACCTGTCATCACCATTGTTATTTTACCATCTTCATTAACATCAACTATAATATTCTCATCATCATCACCATCATCATCATCATCATCATCATCAGTGATAACCTCCTCCTTTTTGTCATCATCGTTAGCTACATTTTTCTCGTCACTGTCCTCTGTAACTTCCTCGTCATCATTATATCTGCAGCACTAAGGAGCCTATGAGGGAGTTGTTTGACCTGCTACAAATAGCAACCAAACCCCCTTCAAATGGCATCTTTATCATTTTTAAGAGTTTTTTAAAAAAAGCTTGGTGATAGATTTTCTCAATCAGGGCTGACCTGGGATTAGAACAACAGGTACAACAATATTCACATTGTTAACATCATCATCTCTGTTTTATTTATAAAATTTCATTTAATATCTGTTTATCCTCCAGGGAAGATAAACTGATATTTTTGACATATGGCCTGCCTATCCCTTTAAATGGATGAAACCTGTAGAAGAGGGACATCAAGGAAGACGTTGGAATGCCTCAAATGGCATGTATAAGCAAGATGTGGTCCCTGACATTTGGGAGGACAGTAACAACCCATACCAGCATGAAAAAAGCAGACATAAATGGTGTGTGTGTGTGAACAATATCGAAATCGATCAACATCAATGGAAATTGTAGCTGTGATACCAGTGCCGGTGGCACGTAAGAGAACCATCCGAACGTGACCGTTGCCAGTGCTGCCCCTACTGGCCTCCATGCCGGTGGCATGTAAAAAGGACCATCCGATCGTGGCCATTTGCCAGCCTCGTCTGGCACCTGTGCAGGTGGCACGTAAAGAGCGCCCTCTACACTCACGGAGTGGTTGGCGTTAGGAAGGGCATCCAGCTGTAGAAACACTGCCAGATCAGAGTGGAGCCTGGCGCAGCCTTCTGGCTTCCCAGACCCCAGGTGAACCGTCCAACCCATGCTAGCATGGAAAACGGACGTTAAATGATGATGATGATGAGGATGATTTATGAAACTGGTATACTTTAGAGTTGTACTTGATTAGCTAATGATTTGATCTGAAGTGAAACAATTACATTGATATTTGTGATGCTAGCTATCTAGTTCTGCTTGAAAGGCTAGATCCCCCTCCTCGCACCCCCAACATAAATTTATTCATTCCACTTTTTTGCATTATTGATATTACATTTGGTCAATGCAGAACATTACTAGTTTCCTCACATTCAACTGTTTTATTACGTGACTTGTCTAGTCAACTCCTATCGCATTTCTTACAAACCTCTCAGTATAAAAATTCAGTCACGGTATTTTGATTATTTATCTTTTTACTTAATTCAGTCATTAGACTGTGGCTATGCTGGGGCACCAACTTGAAGGGTTTTAGTTGAACAAATTGACTCCAGGACTCATTTTTTAAGCCTAGTACTTATTCTACCAGTCTCTTTTGCCGAACCACTAAGTTACGATGACATTCACTCACCAACACTGGTTGTCAAGCAGTGGTACGGGTCAAACACTGACACGAAGACACACGTACATACATACACATATATATATTTCTTTACTACCCACAAGGGGCTAAACAAGGACAGACAAACGGTTTAAGTCGATTACATCGACCCCAGTGCGTAATTGGTACTTAATTTATCGACCCCGAAAGGATGAAAGGCAAAGTCGACCTCGGCAGAATTTGAACTCAGAACATAATGGCAGACGAAAAATGGCTACGCATTTTGCCCGGCATGCTAACGTTTCTGCCAACTCGCCTTATATATATATATATGTGTGTGTATATACACACACACACACACACACATATATATATATATATATACACACACACACACGCACGCGACGGGCTTCTTTCAGTTTCTGTCTATCAATCCACTCACAGGGCTTTGACCAGCCTAAGGCTATAGAAGTCCCTTGCTGTGCAGTGAGACGGAACTTGGAACTATGTGCTTGGGAAGCAAGCTTCTTACCACGCAGCCATGCCTGCACTTATTGTAATATATTTATCACACTGGTTGTCTTAGTTGTGGTTTTATCACTCTCGTGTTAAAAACCTAAATCACACCGTTACATTTATATATATATCTACCTTTGTATTTCTTGAAGGGCTTGCTGTGGGGAGGCCCTTCCTTGCTCTTGAGTCTATAGCAGGAAAAATAATTTCTGTATTATGTTTTTTATTTCTTTTATAAATTTGACTTTAAAGTCTTGTCTTAGTAGTCTATCTCTCTCTTTCTGTCTGTGTGTTTTGTAAAAATCTCTCTATATGTATATATAGGCGCAGGAGTGGCTGTGTGGTAAGTAGCTTGCTAACCAACCACATGGTTCCGGGTTCAGTCCCACTGCGTGGCATCTTGGGCAAGTGTCTTCTGCTATAGCCCCGGGCCGACCAATGCCTTGTGAGTGGATTTGGTAGACGGAAACTGAAAGAAGCCTGTCGTATATATATATATATACACACACACACACGCACGCGACGGGCTTCTTTCAGTTTCTGTCTATCAATCCACTCACAGGGCTTTGACCAGCCTAAGGCTATAGAAGTCCCTTGCTGTGCAGTGAGACGGAACTTGGAACTATGTGCTTGGGAAGCAAGCTTCTTACCACGCAGCCATGCCTGCACTTATTGTAATATATTTATCACACTGGTTGTCTTAGTTGTGGTTTTATCACTCTCGTGTTAAAAACCTAAATCACACCATTACATTTATATATATATCTACCTTTGTATTTCTTGAAGGGCTTGCTGTGGGGAGGCCCTTCCTTGCTCTTGAGTCTATAGCAGGAAAAATAATTTCTGTATTATGTTTTTTATTTCTTTTATAAATTTGACTTTAAAGTCTTGTCTTAGTAGTCTATCTCTCTCTTTCTGTCTGTGTGTTTTGTAAAAATCTCTCTATATGTATATATAGGCGCAGGAGTGGCTGTGTGGTAAGTAGCTTGCTAACCAACCACATGGTTCCGGGTTCAGTCCCACTGCGTGGCATCTTGGGCAAGTGTCTTCTGCTATAGCCCCGGGCCGACCAATGCCTTGTGAGTGGATTTGGTAGACGGAAACTGAAAGAAGCCTGTCGTATATATATATAATATATATATATATATATATGTATGTGTGTGTGTGTTTGTGTGTCTGTGTTTGTCCCCCTAGCATTGCTTGACAACCGATGCTGGTGTGTTTACATCCCCATCACTTAGTGGTTCGGCAAAAGAGACCGATAGAATAAGTACTGGGCTTACAAAGAATAAGTCCCGGGGTCGATTTGCTCGACTAAAGGTGGTGCTCAAGCATGGCCCCAGTCAAATGACTGAAACAAGTAAAAAAGAGAGAAAGAGAATATATAAACGGCAAAATGTCCGTGTGTGTGTGTCCTTTATACAAATCCACAATTTTTCAGTTAGAGGGCTCGCGCTTTCTATGGTCATTCAAAACCGTCCAAGGGTGGTCGTGCACATCTTTACATTTCCGCAGTCACCCCACAAAGCCATAAAAAAGTCAATAGAAGTGACTTTTTGGTGAATTTTCTATCCAAAACCTAATCAAAATGCCCGAAACTTGATATGCCAATTGAATGCCAGCTAGCTGTATGTGATTGGTCAGAGATTTGGACAGTACTCGCGTGTACGTGCGCATGCACGCAGCTGTATATGCATGCACTAGCACTATGACCCAGCAATGCCGGGTCATAGTGCTAGTGTGTTGTTAATCTTGATCAGGCAATCAAGTAGTTGGCCAAATAAGGAAGTGTGACCCACATATTCATCTTAGTTGCACTATGTCTCTGACATGCAGTGATAAATTGTATGAAGGGCTGTTGTAGCAACCTGGACATGTTGCACTCTCTGTACTGTCCTGTCTATTTCTGTATGCCAGTATATCCTGATGGTGGCCACCCAGTAGAAAGGGGGAAGGTAGGGTCCGAAATGCAACAGTCGTCGTGTTTTATGTTACTATGAGCAGAGTGAGTGTTCTTAGGTGATTGTAATAATACTCTAGGGTGTTTTATGTGTGTGTCTGTGTGTAAGTATATATATATATACACACACACACACACCACACACACACACACACATACATATATATATATACACATACATATATGAATGGATTTGGTAGGCAGAGGCCCATCGTGTGTGTATATATGTATTTGTGTCTGTTTGACCCCACTATTGGTTGACAATTGGTGTTGGTGTGTTTATGTCCCTGAAACTTAGCGATTCAGCAAAAGAGAATGATAAAATAAATACCAGGCTTCAAAAAGAAGTAGGTAGTGGGGTCTATTGATTCAACTAAAAATTCTTCAAGGTGGTGTCCCAGCAAGGTTGCAGTCTTAATGACTCTGCCTCAGAGGGGAACTTGGTGCAATCCCATGGTCATTCATGATCAAAAGGGGTCCTTCAAAATAATGTGAATAAATAACCCTTACATTTGACAGAGTAATCTGAATGCTAAGGGGTTAAGTCTTTTGTTGAGGCAGGTTTCTAAACTGGGTTCAAATACAGGGTGTTCCATAAAGGGTGCCGAATTTGAAAGGTGAATAATTAAAATGAATTCTTGTAAACATTTTGCATATTTCTAATGAGTTATGTCTCCCATTTAGATATGGGACACAATGTCGGTCATATGTCCATCTGCACTGAGTCTGCATACGTTTATGTGCTCCTCGAAATTTTCGATAACTCTCTCACAGATGTGTGGCCCAATGCCTGATTTCAGCCTTGAGTTCAGGAATTGTGTGTGGTTTCTTGACATATACCTGTGATTTCACATACCCCCCAAAGAAGAAATCACAAGGTGTAAGATCGCAGGACCTTGGTGGCCATTACTGGTCATCATGCAAGGATATCACTCATTGCAGAAACTTTTTGTGGAGTAATGCAAGCGTTTGGTGCAAAGTGTGACAGGTTGCTCCATCCTGCTGAAATCAGAAGTTGTCAATCTTCATATCTTCCAAGTTCGACCATAACTGAGTGGATATCATGTCTCTGTAACATTCTCCATTAATGGTAACTGCATTCCCCTCATCATTTTCAAAGAAGAACAGTCCAAGCACCTGTCCAAAACCAAACCACACAATCGCTTTCAGTGGATGCATCTCATGCTCCTGCATTATTTGATGATTTTCATTTTCCCATATCCGGCAGTTCTGTTTGACAAATCCACTCAAGTGGAACTGGGCCTTGTCACTGAAGATGATTTTCTTTGCAAAATTTTCATCAGTTGCAAGTCTCTCCACAACCCAGTCAGCAAATTTCCTCTGCCTCCCATGGTCAGGTGGCTGAAGATGCTGTGTAAGTTGAATTTTGTATGCATGCAAATGAAGATCTTTATGCAAAATTCGATGTAATGAAGTGGTCGGGATGCCCAACTACTGCAAACGTTGGCGATATGATTTTCCCACGCTCAGTGACACTGTTTCACACAACAACAATTTGTTGCTCTGTCCAACGAGAATGGTTCCACCCAGGCAATTTGGCTGTTGCAACTGAAGCAGTTGTTTTAAACTTCGTCATTAGTCTGCGAACTGTAGACTCTTTGGGTGCTTCATTTCTCCCCCAAAATAGTACGAAGTGTTCCAGCTGTTTGCGTTGCTCTTTCTCCATTTTGGTAAAATGTCTTCACGATGAAAACATGTTGCTCAGTTGTAAACTGCTCCGTGACACACTGCACACTACTCTGAAACACAAACAAAAAACTATTAATCAGAGTGAAGAGAGATAGCAGATATGATAAAAGCATGCATTCAAACTTCAAAACACAAAAGTCACCCAATTCAAATTTGGCATTCTTTATGGAATACCCTATAGTTGTGCAGCAGTGTCCAGAGAATGATGGAGGAATGTATGATGTTTGTAGGTTTTATAGTATTTTGAGAAAATCCTGTATTTACAAGTTGAAAAGAGTGAGTAGAAGAACATATCCCTCTGGTACTTCATTCAAAGAAATTATAGGTCCTGGAAGTATTGTTTCTATACACCATTATAAAAAGCTTGGCGGTCTGTAAGGTAATCCGTTGTGTGTTTCTTAAAGTGGTAAATATTTTTATGTATCATCTGATAGAGGATAAATTGCTGGTGTCATTAGCTATTAGAATGGCACATATCATCATCATCATCATCGTTTAACGTCCGCTTTCTATGCTAGCATGGGTTGGACGATTTGACTGAGGACTGGCGAACCAGATGGCTGCACCAGGCCCTAATCTGATCTGGCAGAGTTTCTACAGCTGGATGCCCTTCCTAACACCAAGCACTCTGAGAGTGTAGCGGGTGCTTTTACGTGGCACCAGCACAAGGGCCAGTCAGGCGGTACTGGCAACGGCCATGCTCAAATGCTGCTTTTTATGTGCCTGGGAGTTTTTCCTCTTTTCAACTATCGATGTCAGCATATATAATCTGCAAAGTTTTGTGAGCAGCGTCAAAGTCTGAATTTCATGTGGGTTGGAGAAAGGGATGCTTCGGTTAATTATGTCAAGGATTAGCCTTTCTAAAATTTTGGGGTTTTGCATAGCGAGTGATGGGTGTAAGTGAAGTTACTTCATTTGGGGTTTTGATAAGCCTTTAGACTTGTTTCAATTTTGCTTATCTTTGAGATTCTGGAGAATTTAGTGTGGGTGTAGTTTGTGTGCGCCTGGGTAGATGGATGTAGTGTCTGTGTGCACTGATAAGTAGATGAAGTGTTTGTGTGTGCACACACACACACAGATGGATTGATGCGTTTGTGGATGGGTGTAGTTTGGGGGGGGGGGGACAGGTGGGTGTATGTAGTTGGTGTGCTTTACATGTTGTCTTCTTTTCAATGCTTCTTTTATATCAAGCTCAACCTAACAAGTCAACGTTTATCTGTTAAGAGAAAGAGAAATTGTTCTTAGTGAATACAGTACCGACCTGCTGCTGTAGTGTGTGTGTGTGTGTGTGCTTTAGCATTCTTGTCCTATTTAGCTGCTGGTAGCAGAATAGATAACAACTAAGTCTTAGGGAGCAGTGTGCTGAATAAAGTGGATATTGGTAATTTTTTCTGGCTTACGGTGCCAAGATGATGAAATTCTTTTACACAAGAATAGAACAGAATCTGAAAATCAACAATCCATCCACTTGTCCCTTTAAAGGGTAGCAAAGTTCTCTCTTTCAACACACACATATACAATATATATATACATATATTATGTATATAATGTAATGTATATGAGTATATAATGTAATGTATATGTGTATATAATGTAATGTATATGTGTATATAATGTAATGTATATGTGTATATAATGTAATGTATATGTGTATATAATGTAATGTATATGTGTATATAATGTAATGTATATGTGTATATAATGTAATGTATATGTGTATATTATGTAATGTATATGTGTATATAATGTAATGTATATGTATATATAATGTAATGTATATGTGTATATAACGTGATGTAGTTATGCAGGAGTGGGTGTGTGATAAGTAGCTTGTTTACCAATCACGTGGTTCCGGGTTCAGTCCCACTGCATGGCACCTTGGGCAAGTGCCTTCTACTATAGCCTCAGATCGACCAAAGCCTTGTGAGTGGATTTGGTAGACAGAAACTCAAAGAAGCGCAGTGTGTCTCCCCACCCTTGTTTGATAACCAATGTTGGTGTATTTACGTCCCTGTATCTTAGTGGCTCAGCAAAAGAGACTGATAGAATAAGTACTAGACCCTGCTGTACTCTTTTACCACAGCTTTCTCTTACTTCTTGTTTCTGTTGTACCTGTATTTGAAAGGGCCAGCCCTTGTCACACTCTGCGCCACGCTGAATCTCCCTGAGAACTACGTTAAAGGTACACATGTCTGTGGAGTGCTCAGCCACTTAAACATTAATTTCATGAGCAGGCTGTTCCATTGATCAGATCAACTGGAACCCTCATCATCGTGACTGACAGAGTGCCAACATAATATATATATATATGTATATAATGTAATGTATGTATATAATGAAACAATATATATATATATATTATATATATATATATATATTATATATATATATATATATATAGTTGGAATGTACACAAAAAAAACAAACCAAAAGACATGTGTAAACAGCAATCAGATGTATTAGTTTAACACTTGAGAAGTGAGAAAGTCTTTTACATTTCGAGCCTACGCTCTTCAACAGAAAGGAACACAGAAATAAGCAGAGAGAAAAAATAAAAAAGGTTTAGTGGCTAGCGAACAAATATATATATATACATACATACATACATATATACACACACACACACCTATGTATATGATGTAATGAACATATAATATATATGTATATAATGTAATGAATATATATTGTTTGTTCCTTCTCGAGCCACACCCGGCTCATAAGGGCCGGTTTCCTTGGCATATAGGTTCCCCACCTGGATGGGATGCCGGTCTGTCACAGGTGAGCTGCAAGATGCAGGAGGAAAGAGTGAGAGAAAGTTGTGGTGAAAGTGTCAGCAGAAGTTCACCATTACCTTCTGCCAGAGCCGCGTGGAGCTTAGGTGTTTTGCTCATAAACACACACATCGTCCGGTCTGAGATTCGAACTCGCGATCCCTCGACTTAGAATCTGCTGCTCTAACTACTAGGCCATGTACCTCCACTAATGAATATATATAATGTAACGAACATATATGTGTGTATAATGTAACAAGTATTTGTGTATAATGTAGCGAATATGTATGAGTGTATAATGTAACGAATATGTATGTGTGTATAATGTAATGTGTGTGTGTGTGTATAATGTAACAAATGTGTATATGTGTACAATGTAGCGATTATTTATATATATGTATGCACACACACACACATGCATACAATTTTTATGAATCAAATGTGGTGAGATCTCAAAGAATTGACATACATACGACACAGGTTTTTTTTTTTTCTTTTTACTTCTACCCAGATTCTATTTATATTCAATAATCTAGCAATGCCTGATAGATAAGAGTTGTGAGAATGGCTGGTGCGATAGTGGCTGCAGCAAGGCTGATGTTGGTAATAAGGACGGAGGGGGTAGAGTGAAGTGTTGTGACCTAATGTGGAAGGTGTGAGGCTGTTGTCAGAATTAAATCAGTTGGATGCAGTAACGAAATGGTTCCACATAAGTCACGTGACCCTGTTTTAGTGAACTAATTATTTCCCATCTACACACATGCCTTACCTTAGACACTCTTTTGAGTTAACTTCATTGCACTTATACCTAACGTGAAATTCAATATTTACATTAAGAACTGTTTATATTAAGATAATATAACTCTGGCTACCGATTCCAACCCCCTACCCTTCCTGCTTCAAACTTACCTTATATCCTGTCTTCAGTTCAAGTTCCACTTTCCCTTCACAGCTTTCATTTTATGTTTACCTACTCCCTATATATTCTGCACCATCAGGTAAGAAGGCTTACTTTTAAATCCCTCACTATAAACATCTGACTTGTAAACCTTTCTTGTTTAATATTCAACCATATGGCTTATTCGTTAGGCTTTTCTGACTGGCAGGTGGTACGCTATCATATATACAAACTTAGAAGAGATTAATCAGGCAATAGTAGTAGTAGGAGGTGAAACTAAACAGCTGACTCTGCCCTTAGGGACCCCTTTTCTACAGCTGTCCTCTTCAGCATTCAGATTTCTTGCAGCATTTCTCTTCCTTCTGCTGCTGCTGCCGCCATGTAAGTTGTACTATTTTGTTAATCATTTTACAGTTTTAGCAGATCTTTTTCAGTTTGAACAGCAGTTTTTAACATAATTTCTAGGTAACTAAAAAATTTTAGACTTTGTATACTGGTAGAATGTGTTCATAAAACATCTTTTTCTCTTGGCTTTATTGAGAAAATTCTATAGTTTGTAAGATATTTGTTGTTTTTTTTTCTTCAATTTCTGCAATTTCAACCAATCAATGGCGTCTATTGAGGTAAAAAAAAAACATTGTGCCGTATGAATATGTCCCTCGTTTAAGAAACAGATTGGGTTTATTTACATTCCTGAAGAAAAAAAGATACCCTTCTCCCACCCCTAACCCTAACTAACCCTAGCCCTAAAACAGATTGAAATGCAATAGATCGATACTAGGGTCATAATTATGGGTAACAATTTCATATGACACCACTAGAAAAAACTGCCGTTCAAACCGAAAAGATCCGTTTTAGCTAGCTAGCTATATACATGCTCTGACTATATACACCCACATTCATCAGTTGCACACCAACTACAAAAGAAGCCACTATGCATTGCTTAACATGCTAAAAATAACAGCCAAATCATCTTAAAAAAATAAGTAAGAATACATATGACAACGTAGTCATAAATATACAAAAGAGGCGTCTTGGTCATGGCTGGAATGTCTTTGATCCTAGGTGTACTTGATCCGGGTTGACCTGGGGCTAAATAAGAGCATACTAACAATATACTCACGCAGACATGCATTGATCAGCCTCACACACACATGGCCATCTATACAGTGTGTATATTCTGTTAAAATGAATATTGATGCAGGATGGGATTTTTTTCAGTTAAAAATCGATTTTGTTTCAGATATATTTGATTATAGTTATCTCAACTATAACCCAAATGTTTGCAAGTTTGGATTTAGTAACTATGTCAGAATAATAAATGTGCCTGAGTATAACTTCAAATTATAGCTCTGTCTAGATATAACTCTACTGGAATTCAGTTGTGCTTGAATGTAATAATCGAAGCAGAATATCGCTATACCTGAATATGCTTACATTAGAATATATATCAAGAGGGATACCGGAATGGATATAGCCAATCTGAAAGAAGTGGCCCAAGATAGAAC
Organism: Octopus sinensis; assembly: GCF_006345805.1. NCBI lineage: Eukaryota > Metazoa > Mollusca > Cephalopoda > Octopoda > Octopodidae > Octopus > Octopus sinensis. Next base: position 14,015,015 of record NC_043011.1, on the reverse strand, counting down.
TGACAGGAGGACACTGATCCAACGAGTGACCGAGAGTCGACTTCGACTGAGCGGATAGATAGATAGATAGAATATATATTTCTTTACTACCCACAAGGGGCTAAAAACAGAGGGGACAAACAAGGACAGACAAACGGATTAAGTCGGTTATATCGATCCCAGTGCATAACTGGTACTTAATTTATCGACCACGAAAGGATGAAAGGCAAAGTCGACCTCGGCGGAATTTGAACTCAGAACATAGCGGCAGACGAAATACCTATTTCTTTACTACCCACAAGGGGCTAAACACAGAGGGGACAATCAAGGACAGACAGACGGATTAAGTCGTTTATATCGACTCCAATGCGTAACTGGTACTTAATTTATCGACCCCGAAAGGATGAAAGGCAAAGTCGACCTCAGCGGAATTTGAACTCAGAACGTAACAGCAGACGAAATACGGCTACGCATTTCGCCCGATGTGCTAACGTTTCTGCCAGCTCGCCGCCTTTACATTAGAATATAGTTACATCTGAATGTTAATAACTATATTTGAATATATACCAGAATACAGCTATACCTGGAGATAATAAATATACCTGGATATAACTATATCTTGATATAATAACCATACCATTGTATATCTATACTTGCATGTAACTATACCTCGACATAATAACTACCACAATGCACCTTTATGAGAATATAGTTATATATCTTGCTGTAACTGTACCAGATTATAGTGCACTATTGAATATAATACATATCATAAGAATCGTTGTTGGTGGCTAAGTTTGTCCATAATGTGTATTATATCCAGGTACTGAATGTACTTCGATCAATAGAATCCATTACTGTATATAGCAACTGTTACAGCCCTGTTCATGCACTCTAACATCATGCAATTTTATTTACTACAACCACTAATTTACCTGTACTGGTGTATAGTTTATTATGATACATATGCACCCAAACAGTATTATAACCAGTGTGTCCTTAGGATAACCATAATTTATGCATTGTTCTAGTTTATAATTTTACACAGCACTTATACGGTTTACCTGCAATGTTAAATTGCAGTGGAGATGTATAGAAACAGCATAACCATGCACAAACAGCATTATAATTAGTGTAAATTTAGTAGTAGCCTTAATATTGCACGTGCTGTATATGTGTTGCATATTTCTTTTGCTGAGTATTATACATGTATGGTGGGGGTATTATGTCTACTGTCTACACTAGCACTGACATAAAATAGAAGCCAGCAATGAATTTTAATGTGTGTAAACAATATGCTATTGATGCAACAGTGTGACCGGGTGAAGTTGAAATAGTCAATATCTAAGCCTGAAAGCTGTTGTGTGCAGCTGTAGCATAAATTCACTCAGAGCGTATGATCAGCTGCACAATTGTGTATTATAGTGAATACTGCCAGCTGGATAAGTTTGTCCATAATGTTTTGCCTAAACTTCAATCGATAGAAACCATTAGCTGCATAATCATTATACCTGTAGATCTTGTGAATTTATGGTGAATTTGTTAAGCTGTATACTCTCTTTGCTCTTTTACTTGTTTCAGTCATTTGACTGCGGCCATGCTGGAGCACCGCCTTTAATTGAACAACTCGACCCTGGGACTTATTCTTTTGTAAGCCCAGTACTTATTCTATCGGTCTCTTTTGCTGAACCGCTAAGTGACGGAGACATAAACACACCAGCATCGGTTGTCAAGCAATGCTAGGGGGACAGACACACACACACACACACACATACACATATACATATATATGACGGGCTTCTTTCAGTTTCCGTCTACCAAATCCACTCACAAGGCTTTGGTCGGCCTGAGGCTATAGTAGAAGACACTTGCCCAAGGTGCCACACAGTGGGACTGAACCCGGAACCATGTGGTTTGTAAGCAAGCTACTTACCACACAGCGCCTATGAATATATTTGCTAACTTAGGGGCTAGCCAGTAAGAGATTGTCTCCTCATCCAGGGGAAAAGTTGTTTCTTTAACGCTTCACAAATCAATATTAACTACTACTAACTCAATCAATCTTCTAACATCTGGTGGGGGTGGGGCAACAGGTTTAGTTCAGTATTGAGCAAGGATAGACACAGTGAAGATGATAGATGGTTGTACTGAGCAAATTTGATATGCAACAGTGATAGTGCTATGTAAAAAGCACTGGCGATGGTGCCACGTGAAAAGCACCTAATACACTGTTAAGTGGTTGGCATTAAGAAGGGCATCCAGCAGCAGAAACTGAGCCAAAACAGACAATGGAAGTTGGTACTGCCCCTGGCCCTGCCAGTTCTTGTCAAGCTGTCCAACCCATGCCAGCATGGAAAAAGGACATCAAATGATGATGATGATAGTTCAAAGTAGCAGGTTCCATTGTAATAACAGAGGAAACTGTGAAAATAAACATGACTATGAAATAACAATTGCAGTATGTCAGTAACTGCGTCCTGTATCAATTATGAACAGGGGTGTATAAACACCTTGTTGGTGTAGATTAGTGACTTCTAGGGGTTATTAGGGTTACCCTTTTCTTACAGCTAAAAGTGAACCATGCTTTCATAATCAGCAAGGTTATGGGCTTTGATTGTGTGAGGAATGTGGAGAAATCTACATACATCTAGGAGAATGATGTCAGACACTTACTTAGCAGTCTATGGATGAGGAAGGGAGACCCACGATGGTCAGTGTGGAGCAAATGGGCTGTCACTAACTTACATGAATTATCACAGTTTTGTGGGTGAGGTTTGCCTCCTAAATTAGGCACCAATCTGCTAGGGAAATAGACAATGATGGCTGCATAAAGGATGAGTCTGGAGGAGTGAAAGAGGTGAACAGTAGTTGAGTGTTGGTCAGGTGAGGATATTATTCACTGGTGTTATTGCTTTAGAAGATTTGCAAGAAAGTAAAAAATTTCTAAAGTTTTCAGTACTACTAAAACAACTGTGCATAATAAACAAACAGGTAGCTTTGTAAGCAAAACTTGGTTATAGGCGAAGGAGTGGCTGTGTGGTAAGAAGCTTGCTTACCAACCACATGGTTCCGGGTTAAGTCCCACTGCGTGGCACCTTGGGCAAGTGTCTTCTACTATAGCCCCGGGCCAACCAAAGCCTTGTGAGTGGATTTGGTAGACGGAAACTGAAAGAAGCCCATCGTATATATGTATATATATATGTGTGTGTGTGTGTCTGTGTTTGTCACCCCACCATCGCTTGACAACCGATGCTGGTGAGTTTATGTCCCTGTAACTTAGTGGTTTGGCAAAAGAGACCGATAGAATAAGTACTAGGCTTACAAAGAATAAGTCCCGGGGTCGAGTTGCTCGATTAAAGGCGGTGCTCCAGCATGGCCACAGTCAAATGACTGAAACAAGTAAAAGAGTAAAGAGCTTCGTCATGTCTTCCAAAGATCAGACTACTCTTCTACTCACTTCCTTGTGTATATCCAATTCTAATTAATTTGGACTTCAATGTATCAACCGATTTCAAAGTTTCCTTTTAATAATTTATTATTGACAAGGGATGACAAGGTGTCGAGACTTGTGGTGATTTGGTGTACTTAGAAGACATGTCAATCTAAGTAAAATCATGGCCATTCATACCTACATGCATGTCATTTATGGCCTTGTCCCCACACCCTCTCCCAGCTGATAGATCTTTATCTTTGTTACTGATCGGAATAGGTGACCGTCTGGAAGGGATGTTCTCGTCGCTCCTTTCTGCCAACGGGTAGCCCCCCCCCCGCATACCGGTGCAACATCGACTCTACACTGCTGGCGCATCCCCGAATCTCCGCCCGCGTTCGCCCACCTTCATGCACTCGTTCGTTCGTCCTCTTGCAATCAAACGTTCCCTTGCCACCCGCGCCTGGGCGGGTATTTTTTTTCTTCTTTCTTTTCGTTTCCACTTTCTCGCGCCTCACCTCCGACCCCCAGCCTCGTCTTCGTTTTGTCTTGCAGGCGCTGATGTCACATAAAATGCACTCATGCCTGTACCACATGATTGCACCCATACCTGTAGCACATGAAAAGCACCCAACACCTTCTATAAGGTGGTTGGTATTAGGAGAGGCATCCAGTTGTAGAAACCATGCCCAAACAGACAGCTGGAGCCTGGACATCTCTCTTGTTGGCCAGCTCCTGTCCAACTGTCCAAACCATGCCAGCATAAAAAACGGATGTTAAACGATGATGATGAATTTTTGTATTTAGGAATGGTCATTTTGCCAGTGTAGCCAATAAAAACACATGCACTATATATTTGGTGTTACTTTGCTTCAGCGTTATTTATTTTTTACATTAATCTTAATCTTATTTCGGCCAGAGTTCTTTCATCACACTCCTGTGACCGCATCAGTGGTCCTTTGCTTTATAAGATGATGAATTTGATTTTCATTTATCTTTGACTTATATAAACAATGTCCAACAATATTTACATCTCCTACATTCAGATATAATCTTGGCTATTTCAAGTTATTGTGCTCTCCACATTTTGTTCACACTTGATTCACCCTTAAATAGTAATTAGTGTTAACATATTTAATGCAATGAGTATAAAAAAATATCTAATTAGAAATAATTATGTGGTGAGGTAGAAATAATATTAGTTGATGAATGTTATTTTCATTTTCTTGGTAAATATTATTCTAACTGCCTCACTGAATTATAGGCCTCATCTTACTTGCCAAAGTAGTGATGACAGAATCACTAAGTAAATGTAAAACAGTGTAGAGTAGTTGGGGTAGGAAAGCAGAATTGTTTGGAGAATAAATAACTCAGAAGTGCCATCTGCATAAAAAACAATAGTTAAGTTGATGGATGAGAGAAGTGAAGAATCCTGATTATTTAGAATGAAAAATTATTCTGAATCTATCATCACAAAGTCTTAGAGAGTTGATGGGGAACTAGAAATTTCTCGAGGTTTTCTTGTCATCGAAGATAAGAAAAAACATGTAACTGATCTGTGTTTGTTGTGTTGTGTTTAAGTGTTGGGTGTGATTGAACATATGATGTTAGAATTGTTGCTTGCAATAACAATCTGTGCTCTTCATATGCCCAGGTGGTCTCTCATTTTCAGTCTTTGTATGAATGGTCTATGTGCAGCTTGTGATGCCAAACATTGTTTTGTATTACTCTCTCTTTTACTCTTTTACTTGTTCCAGTCATTTGACTGCAGCCATGCTGGAGCACCGCCTTTAATCGAGCAACTCGACCCCAGGACTTATTCTTTGTAAACCTAGTACTTATTCTATCGGTCTCTTTTGCTGAAGCGCTAAGTTACGGGGATGTAAACACACCAGCATCGGCTGTCAAGCGATGTTGAGGGGACAAACACAGACATACAAACTCACACACACACATATCCAAATCCACTCACAAGGCTTTGGTTGGCCCGAGGCTATAGTAGAAGACACTTGCCCAAGGTGCCACGCAGTGGGACTGAACCCAGAACCATGTGGTTGGTAAACAAGCTACTAACCACACAGCCACTCCTGCACCTATTTTCTTTGTAGTTTGTTGTGGAGAAATATGGCAACATGGCAAATGGCTTTATATATTGGTTTAAAATTTGGGCATACTGCCAGTATCTTTGAGAATGTCAATTACATCAACCGGTACTTATTTTATCAACCCCAAATGGATGAAAGGCAAAGTTTGACATCAGCAGAATTTGAACTCAGAACATAAAGACAGACAAAATGCCATGGAGCATTTTGCCCAACATGCTAACAATCCTGCCAGCTCTCCACCCCAATGGTGTTATAAATTGTTTGTACTTGAGTACTGCTGTTTCTTTGTGATGTCTGTGGGTATAGTGAATATATCTGTTGGTCTTTTCACTTCCTTTACTACATTTGTGTGTGTGGTGTGACTATTGCAGAGGTGTAAGCATTTTTTAATGCTTTTGTTTTTAATCATAATGTTTACATTATTGACAATGATGTTTGGTTGTATTTGGTGTCCTATGGTGTTGAAGGTAACAAGGAAAATGAGATTTTATCTTTTTTACTTTTAGCATGTTTGTTCAGAGGTTTCTGGGTACTTCATTTGGGGGGTCATGTAGTTAGTTGCACAGAGAATAGTCAAAAAAGATGATTGTGATAATATTTGCATATGATCTTTTTCCTTTTATTTTTTTTTATCAATGATTATTTTTCTAAATTTTTACAAGTGTTTGCAACTCTTATTGTAAAAGAAAATAGTAACAGAATATTGTAGCAATGCTTCATTCCCTAACCAGATGGGCATAGAACAACATGACTGCCAAAACTCAGGGCCTTTAGCAAGGCAACGCAACATGTTGAACGGAGGGTGTCCCGCCCATAAGGGACAGTATCAGGACAGGTCGAAATGACTGTTGTACTAAATAAAGATTAATACCAAATCCATCTTCTTGTTACTTAAGAAACTATTATTATTAGTATCTCAACTAACTCTGCAGAATTCCTTAAGTAGGAAACATACCCTGACTGTGGATAACACCAGGTAGTCCAAACTGTGCCAACATATATACCCATTAGTCCAAATATATATATATATATATATATATATATATATATTTCATTTTTGGATTTGGTTTGCAAGATTCTTTATATGAGTTTGTGTGTTGAAGCATATTCTGTTGTGTCTGGGGATAGTCATTTTCTTTTTGTGCTTTATAATGTAACACACTCACCAGTTCATTATAAGGCACAAAAAGAAAATGACTCTCCCCAGACACAACAGCAGTATATATATATATATCCCCATTTTTAACTGGGGATAAATATTATCTCTCCGTATTAATATTGCCTCTGTCACTAATAAGTATTTTTTAACAAGCTCACTGACACCAGCATCTGTTCTGATACTGTTTTTCTATATATATCACTGTTATCTCTAGTGGCTTAGCCTCCATCACTGACAAGACCAAGGAAGGTCGAAATCACGTGATCTGGTGGTCTCAGCCCTGGAGATAGCAGGGATTTGTCTCCCCACCTAGCGATATAAACAAGAGTACATTTTTCACCATATGTGAGAGTTTCTCTCATGATATCTACCACAGTATAGTTTGTTCTAACAGAACATTCATGTTTAAGTGGGAACAAATATTTTCCCTTCTTCAGTTTTCGGATCTTTTCGGTTTGAACGGCAGTTTTTTAAAATAATTTCTAGGTAACTAAAACATTTTAAACTTCGTATACTGGTAGAATTTGTTTATAAAACATCTTTTTCACTTGGTTTTATTGAGAAAATTCTATAGTTTGTAAGATATTTGTTGTTTTTTTTCTTCAATTTCTGCAATTTCAACCAATCAATGACGTGTATTGAGGTAAAAAAACATTCTGTGCCGTATGAATATGTCCCTTGTTTAAGAAACAGATTGGGTTTATTTACATTTCTGAAGAAAAAAGATACCCTTCCCCTAACCCTAACTCAGATTGAAATGCAATAGATCGATACTAGGGTCATAATTATGGGTGACAATTTCATATGACACCACTAGAAAAAGCTGCCGTTCAGACCGAAAAGATCCCAGTTTTCTCATCTGAATCTCATATTTTCTCTAATAAATCTGTGTACTGTTGTCAGAAGTACTTTTAGTTTATCATTTGTACCATACAACTTGGAGTTAACCATATAGAAAAGATGGTTGTCGTCTCATAACATTTGTATCTAATCTAGTTTAACATGGTGGCTAAGGAGTAAGTTCTAGGCTTAAAATGAGTTGAGAGTAGTCACCTGTCTCCTGGGGAATATTCCTATTCTAACGGAAATAGTTGATGTTGTTGATGTTCTGGTTCAGTTTTTGTCGACCAGTATTCTATTGGTATTTTAGGTTTGGCTTTGTTATGTTTTATCATTTTCTTTTTGTAATTTTGTATTTTTTAAGTGTCCTATTTTAATTTCTGGTATATTTTTGGCTTTGAGAATATATCTTGGCCGTTGCAAGCCTCGCCTGGCCTCCATGCCGGTGGCACGTAAAAAGCACCATCCGATCGTGGCCGTTTGCCAGCCTCATCTGGCACCTGTGTTGGTGGCACGTAAAAAGCACCCACTACACTCACGGAGTGGTTGGCGTTAGGAAGGGCATCCAGCCGTAGAAACATTGCCAGATCAGATTGGGCCTGGTGCAGCCTTCTGGCTTCCCAGACCCCAGTTGAACCGTCCAACCCATGCTAGCATGGAAAGCGGGCGCTAAACGATGATGATGATGATCTTAAGTTGGCCAGTCTTTTGGGCATGACATTAGGTTTTGACCTGGGTTATTTTTCTTTCAAATCGTGTAAATAGTTGCAGTTTTTTTAGTAGTGTTCCTGTAAGATGTGCATGTAAATAAAGACATACCTCTTTTGTCCGTTTATGTGTTTTGTTTTATTTGCAACTCTTTTATTCAGATTTTCAGTTTTGTTGGGTACCTATTTATTTGTTTCTATTGATGTTGCCCACTGTTTTCCAGGTTTTATATATCAAAGGACACATTTTACTATTGACTTTGGGTTGAATGATAGTTTTTATTTGTATTGCCTCTCATTGTTTGTGGAGAAGAGTAGATTCATTTTGATGTTGGTGCAAACCTTTCTCTCATACTTTCACATATGGTTGTTGTTTTTGTTATTGTTATTCATGTTATTATTGTTATTAAGGCAGCAATTTGGCTGAATCGTTAGCTTAGTGGCATTTCGTCCATCCTTATGTTCAGAATTAAAATTCCACGGAGGTTGACTTTGCCTTTCATCCCTTTAGGGTCGATAAAATAAGTACCAGTTGAACACTGGGGTTGATTTTAAAGATTTTACACCCCCCCCCAAAAAAAAATTGCAGGTCTTCTTCCAAAATTTGAAATCATGCTTATTATTATTAGGATTAGGGTGGTGGATTGGAAAAATTATTAAAGCTTTGCAGTATATTCTTTTATTCTTTTACTTATGTCAGTCATTTGACTGCAGCCATGCTGGAGCACCACCATGACAGGTTTTTAGTCAAACAAATCAACTTCAGGACTTATTTTTTAAGCCTAGTACTGATTCTATCAGTCTCTTTTACCGAACTGCTATGTTATGGATACACAAACACACCAACACTGGTTGTCAAGGAGTGATGGGGGTGGGGACAAATATAGACATACATACATACATATATATTTAAAGAAAAGAAGGGTAAAGATACCGCTTGCTAAAAATTAAACCACCAATTCTATGATAAATACACACCTTGAAATACCATCCTGAAGGTAGGCATATTGTTAAAAATATTTATTACATTGCTCGTGTGTGTGTATTTATCGTAGAATTGGTGGTTTTAATTTGTTTAGCAAGCGGTATCTTTACCCTTTTTTTCTTTAAAAATTTTATATCTGTTCAGGTAGAAGTCTTGCTAGCCACCTCATTATTACTGTTTTTAACAGTAATAATACTTCACATATTTACATACATATATACAAATATATGGAGACTGGGAAGATAATAATTGTTTATTATTAACAGCAAATTAATCATCATTCCTTACAGCTGTTTCAATTAATACTCAGTAAATATTAAATTTACATGACCTGAACATAATATCATCAGAGGGGAAAAGATATTCCCTTGGAGGTTTTATATGTGTTTATGGATTTATTATAGCAGACTGAATGATACTGTTTATGATTTGTATTGTTATATGTTCAGGCAAAGGGTTTGCAAGTTGATTAGTGATAAGATGGAGTAGGTAAATAAATTTAGAACACTAAATGAATAAATTAGAGATGATAGAGGTAATTTAAATATAAATAAGGTAAGTTTATAGTTAGTAAAAGAATAGAATGTTCGTTTATAAGGTATAAATAAGTTATATGCAAGTACACACACACATGTACGCGTACATCCATACATATACACAGACATATACTCACAGATATATACATACACACATATGTACGCATACATGTACATGCACGACCACATTAATATGTATGCACACTCACACATACATACACATATGTATATTTATATATGCATTTACACATTTTACCTAATGGGTACACACACACACATATGCAATAGGCTTCTTTCAGTTTCTGTCTACCAAAACCACTCAGCCAAGGCTATAGTAGAAGATACTTGCCAAAGGTGCCACACAATGGGACTGAACCCAGAACCATGTGGTTGGGAAGCAAGCTTCTTACCACACAGCCATGTCTGTTCATACAAATTTATCCCAGTTCTTTACATTTTGAGTTTAAATCCCACTGATTTCAGCTTTGCCTTCCACCCACCCACCCAGGACCAATAAAACCAAGTACTAGTCAAGAACTGATCTACTCCTCCCTCCCTAAACTTCTAACCCTATTCCTATGTTAGAAACAATTATTTGGTGTTAACCTGTTCAGATGTGTTTTGGAATCAGCTTCAAGGTTCTGGATTTTAAGCTTCAACTCCATGCAAAAATAACTTTTAGGGTTTGTTTTCATACAAGAAGTCTGTCCATATGGGGTACGGAAGAGAAGTTTGTTAAACAACCTCATTTTATTTATATTATTTTAGATTTTTCGGGGTTTTTTTCCTTCTACATTTCTACACTTGCATTCACAAAATGGCAATTACAGAAAGCAACCACACCCTCTCAACAGAGAATGAAGACTATTATACAAGCCTGAAAATGAAAATTATACAAGCAAGGCATGCTTTAAAGTGGTGGGGTGGGGGTGGGAGTTCTTTTATCAACAATGAGACTACTATGAACAATTGTACTTTCTATCTTTCTATTTGTTTTAGTCGTTGGTTTGTGGCCATGCTGGAGCACCACCTTGAAGGGTATATATTTCTTTATTGCCCACAAGAGGCTAAACACAGAGGGGACAGATAAAGGGATTAAGTCGATTACATCAACCCCAGTGCGTACTTTATTTATTGACCCCGAAAGGATGAAAGGCAAAGTCAACCTCGGCGGAATTTGAACTCAGAACGTAGCGGCAGTCGAAATACCACTGAGCATTTTACCCGGTGTGCTAACAGTTCTGCCAGCTTGCTGCCTTTTACCACCATGAAGGGTATAGTCAATCAAATTATTATCACAGTGCTTATTTTTTTAAAATCTGGTACTTATTCTATCAGTCTCTTTTGACAAAGCGCTAAGTTACAGGGATGTAAACAAACCAACTCAAGTTATACAGTAGTTTGGAGACACACACACGTGTGTATGTGTACATATATCTTTTACTTGTTTCAGTCATTTGACTCTGGCCATGCTGAGGCAGCACCTTGAATGGTAACAAATCAACTCCAGGACTTAATTTTTTAAAGTCTAATACTCATTCTATGGAAATGTAAACACACCAACATTGGTTGTGAAGCAGTGGTGAAGAGACAGACACAAAGACTCACACACACACATACCATGGTTGTTCCTTCTCGAGCCATGCCTGGCTCTTAAGGGCCAGTTTCCCGGTTTCTTGGCATATAGGTTCCCCACCTGGATGGGACGCCGGTCCGTCGCAGGTGAGCTGCAAGATGCAGGAGGAAAGAGTGAGAAAAAGTTGTGGTGAAAGAGTCGGCAGAAGTTTCGCCATTACCTTCTGCCGGAGCCGCGTGGAGCTTAGCTGTTTTGCTCATAAACACACACATCGCCCGGTCTGAGATTCAAACCCGCGATCCCTCGACCGTGAGTCTGCTGCTCTAACCACTAGGCCACATACATACCGTGGGCTTCTCTCAGTTTCTGTCTACCAAATCCTCTCACAAAGCTTTGGTTGGCTCAAGGCTATGGTAGAAGTGTAATGTTCAGCACAGTGAGACAATCATATATAACAGGCTTATTAACCAATTGTAGATAGCTTCCCCCCAAAAAATGCTTAAGTGTTCTGCATTTCATAAGTATAGCTGTTTGTAGCAAGTTAGAGATTCCTTCCTTGCTTCAGTTGAAACCATATGATGTTTAACCCCTGGTCAGACCTGATTGAGCAAACCTATGGGCATATATATTTATTTGCATGCACATATGATGGCTGCCCCTCGTTATCGAGTATGGCCATTGCACGAAGCTTAACTGTTATTGGTGCTGTGATCGAATGTGACTTTTTAGCCCAGCTAAAGATCTACAATGTCTTGTACAGAATTGGCAGCTAAAACCTTTACCAGAAGTAGCCGGCTGTAGTTGTAACTGGGCTTCATGTACCTTTGCATGTCGTTTAAGTCCTGCCGAATTACACTCTCTTCCACATGCCTGACAGATATGATTAGTATGGTGTGTTACACCACCACCAGTGGCCAGGTCGTCACTCATCTGTCTTGCTTTATGACTACGAAGATGACTCTTGAGTCCAGCTTTACTGCATACATACATACATACAATGTGCCCTGGGTGAGGAGCGAACTCACAACCTTCAGATTTCTCTGGTTTCATTTTAGATTACGAGATTTGGATATCACTGATGGTGGTTATTAGTTTGGTAGCCTCCAGCATATGAATTAACTAGCAGTATGCCACAGCAGAATTGATACCAGTACTGGTTCCAAATAAAAAGTACCCAGTACACTCTGTGGAATGGCTGGCATTAGGAAGGGCTTCTTGCCATAGAAACCATGCTAGAACAGATAACGGAGCCTGGTGTGACCCCTGTCCTTACCAGCTCCAGTTAAACTCTCCAACCCATGCCAGCATGGAAAATGAACATTTGATGATGATGATGATATACTCTATAGGAATACTATACTGCTAGGTAAATGTTCCTATTTTATCATCAAGTCACAAAGATTAACATAATTGCAGTTGTTTAATGATATCAGGTATTCTTCAAAGCCAGTCCCTCTTGCAAACATTAGCTACACATTATGCAGTGAAGAAACGTAATAAATGTTATCAGATGTTAACAATGGAAAGAGTTATCAGTTAAAGCTGTGTACCTTGCCCACCCCTCCTCAAGTCATAAGTACCTGTCGCAGTCTGTTGAAAATAATAAAAAGAACAAAGAAAAGTAAAAATAAAAATAACTCGAAGGAAAAGCATATACCTCCAAATCAGACTAGGAAAATGTGTGAGGAGCTCATCTTCCTACATGATAAACTATGTTCCCAATTCTTTAAAAATAATGAAATGATAGAACTATTAAATGAACTGAAGGATGAAGGGAGCAACAAATTTTTGAGTAAGGAAAATATGGGCTTTAATTTTGTGGAGCAGTTGGGTGATAGGCTGTTAGTCAAAACTACATGATTAGTCCATGAATTACCTCTATGCAATTTCATAGTGTGTAAGGGATTTCTTTTCCTAGCATACTTGGATATTTCACTTTCAAGACACAGCAAGTGACCAATATTATGAGTCATTCTGACCAAACCTGTTTGGGTTTGGTCAGAATAACACACTGAAGAGTGAATTTTTATTATATATTTTTTAAAATTCATCATCATCATCATTTAATGTCCATTTTCCATGCTGCCATGGGTTGGATGGTTTGACTGAGGTCTGGAGAGTCAGTGGCTGCACCAGACTCCAATCTGATCTGGCAATGTTTCTACAGTTGAATGCCCTTCCTAATGCCAACCGCTCCAAGAGTGTAGTGGGTGCTTTTTACGTGCCACTGGCACAGGAGCCAGTTAGGTGGGACTGGCTTCAACCACGTTTGGATAGTGCTTTTTACATGCCACCGACATGTGGTCCTGGCATTGATCACATTCAGATAGTACTTTTTACATACCAGCAGCATGGGAGTCAGTCAGTGGGTACAGGCATCAGCCACGTTTGGATGGTGCTTTTTACGTGCCACTGGTACAGGAGCCAGTCAGGCGGGCCTGGCATTGACCACGTCTTGTTTTAATTATTGTGATTTCTTTATAATTTTATATGAGTTTATTAATTTTTAATACATTTATTGTAATAATGTCCTTACCCATCCTGTCTGTTTTATATTTATAATGTTGTCTTATAGTAACCCAACATAGTTTGTAAGCCTCATATTTTAAAGTTTGTGTGAATGAGCCCTTGGGGCTAATAAAGAACAAAGTATTAGAGTTAACAGGATTGTTAGAGCACTGGAAAAAATGCCTTGCAGTATTTATTCTGGCTTTTTACATTCTGCATTCAATTCCCTCTGAGATCAACTTTTCTTTTCTATCCCTTCGGAGTTGATAAAATTAGGTTCCACTCAAGTACTGGGACTAACTCTTGCTTATTTTATTCCATCATATAATTGTGTACCTTTATACAGTGTAAGAAAACATATTAACTTTTTTTTTTTTTTTTTTTTTTTACTATTATAATTATTATTAGTGGATGGCAGAATTGGAAGAGCATTAAACAATACTTAGTGGTATTTACTCATGTCCCTTTTGCATTCTGAGTTCTAAGCATGCTCAGTGTGCAAATTTGTGTTTTATCATTCTGAGATCAGTAAAAATAGTATCAGTTGAGTACCGAGATTGATATAATCAACCGTGCACTTGAAGATAAAGCCCAAGCGTGGCCATAGTCCAGTGACTGAAACCAGTAAAAGAATATCTTATTTGTACAGCTATATCCAATATTGATGCTGTCTGCTTAGTGTAAACAACTCGAGCTGTTACTTAAGCACCTGACTTGGCATAAATATTGCTCTATCTACGAACATTATAAATACACCTAATAGAAAGACCTGTTGAAATAGGTAACCTCTATGTTGTTGCTTAATCTACTTGAAGTAGCAAACATATTCCCTCATAGCACACCCTACAGTCCTGGTTCATTTGTACGTAGGAAAAAGGTAGATGGTCTCGGCTGGAGATCTTTAATCACAGGCCTGCTTGATCAGAGCTGACTTAGGCTGAACAGCAACAACCTAGTATAGGTCTTACAGCACATTTTGTAAAGTCCATTGCTAGGTTACCAAGCGTTAATAACTGTTGCCTATTTCCATAAAAATGTATGGAATCATACTGTGACATATACTAAAGCTGTTTCAGATTTCTAGTGTATGTACCCACTCCCTTACACACACACACGCATCTGCTTCAAAATACATCCCACCCTTAGCCTTGTCTTAAATGTCAAAACAGAAATAACATCAAAACTGGGGAGTCTCTGATGTTTGAAACTCAGCTGAAATAATATCTTGCTGTCTCTGGAGACTCTGGATTGGAGATAGAATCCCTTTCAAAAGGTTACCATCATCAGCAGCAGCAGCAGTCGTTGTTTGTCATTGTTACTATTATTATTATTAATTATTACTAACAGCATTACAGCAATGCTATCAGCTGCATTATCATTATTAATTAAATGTATATAATGAGATTATTGTGCACAGTGCTCAGGTGCACTACATCAATAATGAATATTATAATTAATTATTAAAAAAGAATTTTTAGAAACAAGGGCAGTGGATTGGTAGAATTGTAGTGTGTCAGACAAAATGCCTTTGGTATGCTGTGCACTTTGTTCCAAGTTCAAATCCAGGTCAGCTGTACCGTTCATTCCTCTGGGGTGAATAAAATAAAGTACCAGTCAAGTAGTGGTATTGACTTAACAGACAATATCTCCTTCAAAATTTACATCCTTGTACCCTGTACAAGAAATTATTATCCTCATTGAAGATCGCCCTGTCGCCTTCCTTTTAACCAGGAAGGGCAGGCTGTCCTTATGTGCCCTAGTGGCCATGGTGAAAGTGGTTGTATGGTGGATGAGATTAAAGGGGCTGAAGGCAAACACTTTTCTCTTTGGCCAATCCCTGATCAACTTCTTCAAGTTTCACTTGAAAAGGAAAATAAGGGTAGAGAGGGAAGTGTTGCCTTCTAGCCAGTTTGCTGGAAGGTGGATGAGCGTGAGGAGAATGGTGTGAGTGAACGGGCCTACTCTGAGCATGTCTGTAATCAGAAGAGGAAATGATAAAAGGCACCTGTCCCAGAAGCCAAGGCACTCATGGTTTTATGGGGTTTTTCCCAGAGCAGCCCTCAAATGTATTCTTCCTATTGAGAAAAAACGAAATTGTTAAAATTGTTTTTGTTTTTCTTTATGTTAAACCTGTTTACACGCAAAACCCTCATTCTTTGTTTTGTCTTGTACTGTCCATAATGCTGTTTTCTCAGTGTAAACCCTTGGTGGGCAATAAAAAAATGATTATAATTATTATAATTAAGGTGGTGAGCTAGTAGAATCGTTAGCACGCTGGATGAAATGCTTAGTAGTATTTCACCTGTCTCTGTGTTCTGGGTTCAAATTCTGCCAAGGTCGACTTTCACTTTCATCCTTTCGGGGTCGATGAAATAAGTACCAGTTAAGTACTGGGGTCGATGTTACTGACTATCACCCTCCCCCAAATTTCAGGCCTTGTGCCTATAGTAGAAAGTATTATTATTACTATTAAGGTGGCAATCTGGCAGAATCGTTAGCACACCAAGCAAAATACTTAGCTGTATTTCACCCATCTTTATGTTCTGAGTTCAAATTCTGTTGTGGTTGACTTTGCCTTTCATCCTTTCAGGGTCGATAAATTAAGCACCTGTCAGGTATTGGGGTCATGATCGACTTTCCCCTCCCCCCAAATTTCAGGCTTTGTGCCTACAGTAGAAAGGATTATTATTATTAAGGTGGCAAGCTGGCAGAGTCATTAGCATGCTGGGTAAAATGCTTAGCGGTATTTCGCCCGTCACTTCGTTCCCAGTTCAAATTCCACCGAGGTCAACTTTGCCTTTCATCCTTTTGGGGTCAATAAATTAAGTACCAGTGAAACACTGGCCTTGATGTAGTTGGCTAGTATCCCTCCCCATTTCAAGCCTTGTGCCGTTAATAGAAAGGATTATTATTATTATTAGGCAGCAAGCTGACAGAATCATTAGAATTCTTAGCAGCATTTCGTCTGTCTTTACATTCTGAGTTCAAATTCTGCCAAGGTTGACTTTGCCTTTCATCCTTTTAGGGTCATTAAAATAAGTACCAGTTGAGCACTGGGGTCGATGTAATCAACTTGTCCCCTCCCCTGAAACTGCTGGCCATCATCATCATTATTATTATTATTATTATTATTATAAGGCAGCGAGCTGGCAGAATCGTTAGCGCGGCAGGTGAAATGCTTAGTGGCATTTTGTCTGTCTTTATATTATGTTCCGAGTTCAAATTCCATCAACTGGGGTTGATGCATTCAACTAGTCCCCTCCCACAAAATTTCAGGCCTTGTGTGTGTAGTAGAAAGGATTATTATTATTATAGTTGTGACATTGCAGAATCATGAGAGCATTGGAGAAAATGTTTTGTGAATGTTGGCAAGGTGAATTTTGCTTTTCTCTTTCTGGGGTCATTGAAATAAAGTACCCATCAAATACTATGGTCAGTACAATGGACTGTTCCCTTTCCCCAAGTTTGAACAACTGTGTGGTTGTGTTAGAAAATATTTTTATTATTAGCATTATATTTTAAGGTGGCTGGATGGCAGAATCATTATCAGGCCAGGTAAAATGCTAAACAGCACTTCACCTGTCTTTACATTCTGAGTCCAAAAGCTACCATGGTTAACTTTGCTTGTCATCCTTTTGGGGCTCATAAGTGCTGGGGTCAATGTAATCGACTTGCCTCCTCCCTCAAAATTTCAGACCTTGTGCCTACAGTAAAAAGGATTAATATTATATACATTGTTATTGCTGTTATTGGATCTTTTCGCTTTGACCGGCAGATTTTTAAAATAATTTCCACGTAACTAAACACTTTTAAAATTCGTATTCTAGTAGAATGTGTTTATAAAACATCTATTTCTCTTGGCTTTCTTGAGAAAATTCTGTAGTTTGTAAGATATTTTCTGCAATTTCAACCAATCAATGACGTCTATTGAGGTGAAAACATTCTGTGCCGTATGAAAATGTCCCTCGTTTAAGAAACAGATTGGGTTTATTTACATTTGTGAAGAAAAAAGATACCCTTCCTCCCACCCCTAACCCTAACTAACCCTAAAAGAGATTGAAATGCAATAGATCGATACTAGGGTCATAATTATGGGTGACAATTTCATATGACATCACTAGAAATTATTTTTAAAATCTGTCGGTCAAAGCGAAAAGATCCCTGTTATTATCCACATTGTCACTGCCATCCTCCTTGAAAACCTTGTCAGTAGCATCATTTTTGGAGCGGCATGGATGGAGATGTGAACTGACAGTGTTGTTCTCTGTTTCTATAGTGGTCAGATCCCATTCAGATCAACGTTGTCTTTCATCAAGTAGCAGGAGTAGATTCTATCAACCATAAAATACTCCTTCCTTACAAATTTGTGTCATAGTCATTATAAATACAATGGGATCTCTATATACAAACATAATCTTTTTCCGGAGCTCTGTTTGTTAGCCAAATTGTTTGTTACGTAAGTAATTGAAATAGATATAGATAGGAGTAATCTGTTGCAAGCCACACCCAAACACCACATAAAGGCATGAAATGGCGTTTATTTGCCCATCTGTCAATAGCAAATGTGTGTGTGTGTGTGCTTCCTTTGTCTTCTGTGGATTCATGGTTATGTTTTTTAAAAAAAAAATGTGAAATATTATTTTCTATCTCCTGTACTCTTTTACTTGTTTCAGTCATTTGACTGTGGCCATGCTGGAGCACCGCCTTTTAAAATATGAAAATTTGAAAATTTAAAATATGAAAATTTGTAAGCCACATGAAATGTATATGTGGACATTAATGAACCATTGTCTTTTAATTTGTTTAAGTCATTAGACTGTGGCCATGCTGGGGCACTGGCCTTGAATTCTTTTTTTTTTAAAAAGCCTGGTACTTATGCTGAATCGTTATGTTACTGTGACATAAAGACACATGCACATATATTCTTTTACTTGTTTCAGTCATTTGACTGTGGCCATACTAGAGCACCGCCTTTAGTCAAACAAATCAACCCCAGAACTTATTCTTTGTAAACCTAGTACTTATTCTGTCGGTCTTTTGCTGAACTGCTAAGTTACAGGGACTTAAACACACCAACATCGGTTGTCATGTGATGGAGGTGGGAACAAATGCAGACACATACAAAAATATATACATATATATATGTTGGGCTTCTTTCAGTTTCCATTTACCAAATCCACTTACAAGGCTTTGGTCGGCCAAAAGCTATAGTAGATAATACTTGCCCAAGATGCCACACAGTGGGACTGAACCCAGAACCATGTGGTTGGGAATAAAGCTTCTTACCTCACAGTCACTCGTGTATATATACGACAGGCTTCTTTCAGTTTCTGTCTACCAAATCCACTCACAAGGCTTTGGTTAGTCTGAGGCTGTAGTAGAAGACACTTGTCCAAGGTGCCATGCAATGGAACTGAACCCAGCCACTTATATATACATGCATAGTCTATGCATGGTTTGTTGCAAATTTCATTAAAAAAACTGTTCATTAAATAATTCATTCATTTAGTGTACCGTTTATATATTCAATCCCAGCACTTTTGCATGTGCACAGCCTACTCATGGTTTGCTTAAATTTGCCTGTGATTTGTTGTTCAAATTTCAATTTACTAGGTGAATGGGCTCTTAATGTTTGGTATGTACCACCAAGCTAATCTTCAAATTTTTCCTATGCTTTGGAGTTAAGAGAGGACATAGAGACTTGTTTAGGTTTTTGCATATCCATGATCACGTTTCAGTGATTGTCTCTGTCTTTTGAAGACCATATTTATTAGTTTCAATATTGAACATGTATACCTGCATAGTCTATTTAAAAATCTGTTTTAGAATAAAAAATAGTATTAAAATACATCTAAAACAAGAGAGAAGTAATTTTTAGAGTAATTAATTATGTATGTTAGTGTATGTTTGTATGTACAGGTGTATGTGGGGTAGGTAACAATTTTGTGGTCATTTGAATTTTGCTGTATTATGTACACCCCAAAATATATTTTTGTTAGTGTATTTTAAAGATTGTATTTGTACTGCCCTACTTTCAAAATAAGCTATCATTATCATTGAGGCAGTGAATTGGCAGAGTCATTAACATGCCAGACAAATTGTATAGCAGCATTTTGTCCATCTTTATATTCTGATTCAAATGCTGCCAACGTCAAGATGGCTTTCATCCCTTTGGAGTTGATGAAATAAGTACCAGCTGAGCACTGGGGTCGATATAATCAACTATCCCTCCCTCTCTCACAAAATTTCGGGCCTTGACAGCCACTGCATTGACACCACCACCTCTAACATCTGAAACACAAGCCATTCCACAATGACCATCACCACAACAACAACAAACACAAAGTAAAAAGACTAGCTTTACAAACTACATGGCAATAGGCACAAAATACAAGGAATTAATGAAGTACATGATAATACACATCAGCATAATATCAGAAGGTTTTGTTACACCCACAATCTCCCCACCTGCACACATACAAATTGTTCAAACAATTAAAAAACATGCACACACTTAATAACCCAATTTCCACAGGAAATCAGAGATTTTTGAGGGAATTTCAACAAGAGGCGCAGGAGTGGCTGTGTGGTAAGTAGCTTGCTTACAAACCACATGGTCCCGGTTCAGTCCCACTGTGTGGCACCTTCGGCAAGTGTCTTCTACTATAGCCTCGGGCCGACCAAAGCCTTGTGAGTGGATTTGGTAGAGGGAAAGAAGCCTGTCGTATATATGTATATATATATGTGTGTGTGTTTGTGTGTCTGTGTTTGTCCCCCTCAACATCACTTGACAACCAATGATGTGTTTGCGTTCCTGTAACTTAGTGGTTCAGCAAAAGAGACCGATAGAATAAGTACTAGGCTTACAAAGAATAAGTCCTGGGGTCGATTTGCTCGACTAAAGGTGGTGCTTCAGCATGGCCACAGTCAAATGACTGAAACAAGTAAAAGAGTATGATTTGCTGCTGGAAGCACCCCAAGCCAACAGGAGGGACGGACAATCCACCCCTCCAAACAAAACCAAGTTTCCTTTTTCTATTCTTTCTCCAACAACATGGTAATGCACAGAATAGGCAGCGAGAACATATGTGGTCTGGGATTGCCTTGGAAGCAGGGTCACCTGCTCAATGACCTCAGAGCACTGAATGTCGACATGGTGGCCATTAGCGAAACCGAAATTTCCGACTCACGGGACTTCTGACACATTTTTTAGTGACTGAGGTGTACGCATCTCCAAGTTGTCTGGAAGTGGGAGGCAGAGTCACCATAATGGTTCAGAAAATTCTGGATCTTGCAATACGGATGATCTTCTGGATCTGGAAGGTAAGTCAGTGGTCCTGGATATGACAGGCAGCGAAGGACATACTTTCGGGTAAGTTGCTGTCTATGCCCCAACAGGGGCAGGATGACCTGATTTTCTTCAGACATCTAAAAACTTCCTGGGAATGTCCCACTCTTTAGTGTTAGTGGGGGATTGGAATGGAGTTTGAGATGTAAGGTCGGGATGTGTGGGGTTAGCAGAAAGGAGAGGAGGGTGCAAAAGCCTCACAGACCTGTTCAGACGATTCCAACTGTTTGACAGGTATCAACTGGATTTCCCTGATGTGCCAGTGTGGACCTGGTCAAACTGCATCAGGTCATCCAGAGCATATCTAGATAGGGTATTCTGTAGGGTAGCAGATAAGAAATGCATAGGTTGTCCACAGTTTAAAGTAGTCGACTACACAGACCTCAAATTCGTGATCTGTACTGTCAACTTAGGCTTCATAGACATGGAACTAGTTACTGGAAGCTGAACATGTCATTGTGGGCACGTAAAGATTTCAGAGACTGGGATTAGTGAACTAGTTAAGAGATTGTTGATAATAAATGGTGGTTTGCACTTAAAAGGTAAATTAGAGTAGAATTGACAAGGTTTAGCAAAGGACTAGCGGTAGAAAGAAACAGAGTAGAGGCAGAGCTTGTCAAAATGTTAGATGAAGCTTTTAGAAAAGGCATTGCAGCTGATGTACTCACAGCCAGAGTGGCACTCAACCGACTCTTCAACATGAAACATGAAGGTTATGTTGTCAGAGCTATAGCATGAGCACTTAGACATGAAGGGAAAAAGCCGTTGAACAGGCTTGAGTGACAGAGGCACGGCGTGGCAATAAATCCATGATTCAATCCTTGCTGGACCACAACAGGCAAATGATAATTGATCTGAGACAGATTTGTGTAGCCTTTCAGCAGCACTTTGCTCAACTGTTTGGGAGAAGCAGTGAACCAAGTTACAGGATGGATTTTACATCCTACCTCAACAGGCTGCTGCGGCGCTTGGTGAGGGAAGTGGAGCAGTGCGAAAGGCTGATAACAGCCTTTGAAATACAGGAAGGAATGGCTAGCTGCACAAGGGTAAATCACCTGATTTGGATGGTTTGCCCTACGAGCTTTACGCTTACATGCCAAACTTGTTTGGTGACCTCTTAGCAAACATTTATTGCAACTGGCAACAGAATGGGAGAATTTCCAGTTTTGTGAAACAAGGAGTGGTAGCATTGTTGAGAAAAGATCCAAACAAAGGAGATTCTATTGACAACTTTAGGCCTGCACTCTGTTGAGTGCACAGTTCAAAATTTTGGCCATTGTGTTAGCTATAAGATTAGTGCTTGTTGTTGGGGATGTGGTATGGGAGGCACAGACATGCGCCATCCTCATATGATACATCATTGTATCCACCTCATGTGATACATCAGTGGCTAGAAAACCTGGCACGGGTGGGGCCCCGATCAATTTAGATCAGTCTGAAGCTTTTGATAGGGTTGACTATCTATACCTGACAGTGCCACTACTACACAAACAGGAGGCATTGAGAGGCATCCTGCATGACCTGGGATGTGAGCGATGTATGTTGACATATGCCAACGTCACCATAGCAGTGTTGGATCATAAACACATGCTCTCAGAGACTATGAGGCAGTTTCAGGAGTGACAATTAACCAGGAAAAATTAATGGGCTTGCAACTTGGCACCTGGAGAAGCAAGTCCATGTTGTCCAACTGTGTCGTTGGGTGCAGGATGGACGGACTGGTTAAATTGCTTGGGGTCTGGTTTGATCCAGACCTCCAGATGGACAAATATTGGTCAGAATGACTACCTCTCACCCAGAAATGGGCTGAGAGGAAGCTATCCCTGAAAGGTCAGGCAGAGATGGTTAACAGGTGTGGTCGCCATTCTCCAGAACATATTTCCGCAGCTAGTTTCTTTAACGGTGCTGCAGTCCTGGGTAAAACAGAGACTGAGAGGGAGCATTTGGAAAGTGGAATACCTTCAAGTGCTTGCAGCCCTCAGCCAATTGGACATCCACTTTAGCTTTTTATAATGGATTAGTGGAGGGAAAGTGTGACGATGTTCTTGGGGAGACGTTGGGTGTTGAAGAAGATCAGCTAGCTGCTATTTTCCAGAGATCTTTTGGCCCAGAACCGATAGATAATTTCCAAAAATCTCTGGCCTGGCAGTGCTACCAAGGAGCTTTACCTGTTTGAGATAAACTTTACAGGCACTGAAGTGCCATCAGTTGAGCATATCCAAGATGCACACAGGACAATGAGATGGTCCAGCATGCACTCATCCAGTGCCTGAGCATTACTGACCTGTGGGTTTATGTCAAACACCTGCTGTTATGTATAGGACAGATCCAGCTGTCAACTGAATCTATCGTGAAAATCATTCTGCCACCTTCTTTTAACTGAGGCTGTGTTTTTTTGCCTGGTGGCCATGGCAAAAGAGGTTGTATGGTGGATGAGATTGAAGGGGCTGAAGCCAAACACTTTTATCTTCAGCCAATCCCTGATCAACTTCAAGTTTCACTTAAAAAGGAGAATAAGGGTAGAAGGGGAAGTGTTGTCTTCTAGCCAGTTTGCTGAAAGGTGGATGGAAGTGGCAAGAATGGTATGAATGAATGGGCCTGCCCTGAGCATACACCTGTAATTGGAAAAAAAAAAGAAAAGGATAAAAGGCACCTGCTAAAAGTCAAAAGTACCTATGGTTTTTTTGGGGCATTTCCATGAGCATGTTTCCTCCCTATTGAGGATCACAGATTGTTGATTTTTAAAAATTTTGTTTGTCTTGTTTACATGCAAAACTCTCACAACAACACACACTCACACACATACACACTCACTCACACACATACACACTCACTCACACACATACACACTCACTCATACACACTCACTCACACACATGCACTCACACACACATACACATACACATACACACTCACTCACACACATGCACATGCACTCACAGACACATGCACTCACACACGCACTCACACACACATGCATTATAGATGCAATATGCCTTGATTACCACACTACACCATCTCTATAATTAACACTTCACAAATGTGTACTGCACACACCTGGAACTGGAAGCATGTCTTGCAGCAGTTTAGAATACTTAATGGTAGTGATTTCAGAACCTAATGTGTGTAGAGGTATTACTAATGACATTAATATGTAATTTATAATTCATTGAAGGATATTTCAGCTGAACAGAACCCACCCCTCTCTGATATGTGTGGAATTTTAATTTCCACTTTAAACAAGATCCCGTTGATTTATGTTGATAGTGGTGAGGTAATCCTTACCTCCAGTAGTTCCATAGAGCCAAGTGGATTGAGTTTCGCTTAATCAGTGTTTCTTAACCATTTTTTTTTTTTTTTGCCTATGGACCTCTTTGATTTCTATTTTACTCTACTGGACCCTAATAATGTTTTTAAAAGTCTCATATTTTTATAATTAGATATTATTAGGGATTGTATTAAAAAAAAAATTGTGAAAATATTTTGTGTATTGTAGAAGTATAACTAATTTATTACTCTTTTACTCTTTTTACTTGTTTCAGTCATGTGACTGTGGCCATGCTAGAGCACCGCCTTTGGTCGAGCAAATCGACCCCAGGACTTATTCTTTGTAAGCCTAGTACTTATTCTATCGGTCTCTTTTGCCGAACCACTAAGTTACGGGGACGTAAACACACCAGCATCGGTTGTTAAGCGATGTTGGGTAGGACAAACACAGACACACAAACATACACACACATACATACATATATATATATACACATATATACGATGGGCTTCTTTCAGTTTCTATCTACCAAATCCACTCACAAGGCTTTGGTCGGCCCGAGGCTATAGTAGAAGACACTTGCCCAAGGTGCCATGCAGTGGGACTGAACCCGGAACCAAGTGGTTCGTAAGCAAGCTACTTACTACACAGCCACTCCTATGCCTATTGCACAAGTTTTAACAGCAAAATCTTACATAGACCCCCCCACCCAGATCATATGGACCCCTGTTGAGAATCTCTGCTCTAGGTCATGGGTACAGTACAATAGAAGAGTTGATGACAGAATATGAATTGGTGACCTCTTATCTAAAACAGTATCATTTCATGTATGGATGTCCTGAAAACATGTAGTGTGTTCCACAAATAGTCAAATACCTCCTTCTCTGACACTCTGCTAAAGAGTTATTTAACAACAATTGTCCTCATTTGCTATCTAGCTACTACTCCCTTCTTCTGTTAAGGTCAGGCCATTGTCTCTGCATGTATGAATGAAACAAATACTGTTGTATTTATTCTTTGTTTTATTTATATATTAAAATTATTTTTAATGTTTTCAAGCTATGAGGTTGTTACTCATCTATGGGTGTTGCTTCACTTAGCAAATCCCAAAGTACAAAGAAATGCACAAAAATATTTACTGATTGTCTGAATGCTCAGCTAGGACATACACAATTATATATTTACAGTTAACCAAATAATAAGAGGTTAACATCTATATTTTTTCAAATTCCTTATAATTACTCTTGAATTCATTTCAAAACGTCCTTTCACAATGTTATTCTGTTTTGAAAAATGGTTCTCTTTTACAGAATTGGGATTAAATCCTTCAATATATATTCAATTATATTAACCCGGGAAAGGCGGTGAGCTGGCAGAAACTTTAGCACGCCGGGCAAAATGCGTAGCCGTATTTCGTCTGTCATTATGTTGCGAGTTCAAATTCCACCGAGGTCGACTTTGCCTTTCATTTTTTCGGGGTCGATAAATTAAGTACCTATTTCTTTATTACCCACAAGGGTCTAAACATAGAGGGGACAAACAAGGACAGACATAGGTATTAAGTCGATTACATCGACCCCAGTGCGTAACTGGTACTTAATTTATCGACCCCAAAAGGATGAAAGGTAAAGTCGACCTCGGCGGAATTTGAACTCACAACGTAACAGCAGATGAAATACCGCTAAGCATTTCGCCCAACGTGCTAACGTTTCTGCCAGCTCTCCGCCTTAAATTAAGTACCAGTTATGCACTGGGGTCGATGTAATCGACTTAATCCCTCTGTCTGTCCCCTCTGTGTTTAGCCCCTTGTGGGCAGTAAAGAAATATATATTCAATTATATTAACCCTTTATCCAGTGTTGTCATTTCTTCTAACCTTGTTAATTGATAATTATAATTAATGATCATTATTGTTACCATTTTTTTTTTTCCTAAAACGAATTTGCCAAACATATATAACACTACCATCACACGCGTAAGGTGGAGTTCAGGTGGGAAAGTAATGATTTTGAAAAAAATCGAAAGAGGAATGTAGAGATCATCAGCTGTGGTCCACCACCTGCTCTGTTAACTCTCATGATAGTTAGCTCATCGGAAGAATTATGTTAAAATATTCTTGCCTTTAGTCTATTTCAGTAATTGTTTTATCTCTAGAATCAGTTCTACAACAGTCAACCATCTGTTGTTTCTTTTATTCTTATTGACTGTTTTTCTAATATATCTAACCCCCCCCCACACACACACACACACACATATTTTCCTAATGGTCAGTCTTTTAATGAAGTTATATCCTATCTTTCATGGTGTTTTTTTTCTATAGCTATAAACAAAAGTGGTGGTGGTGGTGGTGGTGGTGGTGGTGGTGGTAGTAGTGATGTTTATTGTTGACTATCTCTAGGTAAGTCTTAGTCTAAGAGACTTATGATTAAATCATTTCAGTCACAACCTTGTATTTTTTTAGGTATAGTACATTCACAACTATGTCCAGTGTTACCTCATCTTCTAAAAAAATTGTTGAGAGTGATTTGAGTGAAATTTGGCTGCTATTTCAACAGATTGAGTGACTACATAGTGGCTCCTTTGTTGGGTTGTGCTGGTTTTGTTAAATTTTGTTGGCCATGTTGGGTTTAATCTCAAGCTGGCCCTAATTGAAACAATTGTATGGTCAAAGGTGTTCCAAACATAACTACCCTGCTTTCCCATCTTTTTTTAAGACAATAAGATGTAATTTGAGGAACATTTGGTTGTTCTTCTAGTATGTTGAGAATCCACATAGAGGCTCCCTCATTGACTTCTGCTGGGAAATGGTGATGATAGTATTACTGTTTGTAACAGTACTGGACAGTGGGGTTGCATTCAAAGTGATTGGTTTGTTGGAGCAGATATCATCCAGTGTTGACAATTGGTTCATACCAAGGAAGTTTGTTAAGTTCTAAGACTTAATAATCCTGAAGTGCTAGAAATGATAGTATGTCACTAAGTGCCTGGTAGTATTGTGTAGAAAAGGTAAATTCAACCAAAGTAATGTAAAATAACAGATGGTTTTGTTTGATTTCTGTGGGATGGAAAAATATGTTTTCTGCTGATTTAGCGGTAACAAGCTTGATTGCTGATAGTGAAACAATGTTCATAAAAGATGCGCTTCAATTTTGAACTTTCTCTAATGTTTTCTATTTGTTATTCACAGGTTAAAGAAATGAATTCTGTGCAAAAGTCAACACTATTAGTTCGAGAAGAAAAAGATGGTGACCGCGAAAAAGTGAATTCTTTAGACATTGCCAATTTAGTAGCTGAAGTAGAACGGTTCACTAAGTTGATTGAGCCTGTGGCTTTTGTGATCTATGCTTTGGAAGATGTCCGGAGGTAAGCATTTCACTTCCATCTTGAAATACATTTTATTTGTGTGTGTGTGTGTTTGTTTCAATAGCTATAAATATACTCTTTGCTAAGCTGAAGCTGCCACAATAAATAAGGTTACATGTTAGACAATGTCCGTCTTCTTTGAAAGAAATTGCAATTTTGAAATAGCCACAGCAAGATTTGGAATCAGAGTTAGAAATTATATGCTACTCATTAATTTCCAATCAGTTCAGCATTTATTCAAAAGGAGCTTCCTTTAGTAACTAATCTGTTATAGGGATTCCCAAGTAAGAAAAGTTTGGTGTTCCCAAATACTAAGTATAGTACCAATGATATATCAGTTCTACAATGTATCAACTCAAGCCATCTCTTATGGCTTTACATCTATCCTTCTGCAGGTTGAAGGGATTTTGTTAGAACAATAGTTTTTTTACAGTTAGATGTCTTTACTTCTATCGAACACTCAATCACAAGTTTAATTAATTTTAATACATTACCTAGTCATTACCAGAATATAAAATAAATAAGATAAGTGCAGTCTTTACTATCAGTTTTAAAGATAAGATACAGCTATAGTAAGATTTGAACTATTGACCCTTGGAAAGCAGCTTAGCATGTTGACATCAGTCAGGTTACTAGAACAATTTAATTTTATGTGTAGATGAAAGAAAATATAAAAGCAGATGAAAAATGTTCAGCAGTATGGAGTGCTAAAGTGTGTTTGCACAGCTGTTATTCAGGTTTTATGGGCAGGTTTTTAGCTCCAGTTTCTGATGTTATGCAAATGGGATAAATTTCTTCCTGGGTAGAACGACAAGGAAGAGCTAACAATCTATAGTTAAAGCAAATAATAGACATTGAGGACCAAATGTCCGAAAGCAATTGCAAATCCTGAATTAACATCTGCTCTTCTCTCAATTCTCGCAAACTCATTACATCCTTTTTGGATAGACTTGTGACTGGTGATGAAAAATGGATCTTCTATCGAAATGTTAAATGTCGTAAACAGTGGCTTGGTAAAAGGGAAAAAGTTCAACCACAACCGAGAAGGGAACTTCATGGAAAAAAGGTTCTTCTCTCTATCTGGTGGGATTGCAAAGGAGTAATTCACTTTGAATTGTTACCACCTAATGCAACAATCACTGCTCAAGTCTACTGTCAGCAATTAGAGCGTTTGAACCAGGGTTTGAAGAAAAACAGGCCCACTTTAGTGAATCAAAAAGGAGTGATGTTTCATCAGGACAATACATGACCCCACACTGCAAAGATCACATCACAGAAGATCAAAGAGCTTGGTTGGGAAAAAATTCCTCATCCACCTTATTCTCCCGACCTTGCTCCTTCAGACTACCATTTGTTTTGTAGTTTACAGAATCATTTGGGGGACATAACTTTCGCAAGCCAGGAGGAGGTCGAAACTGACATTTCAGAGTTCTTCGCTTTGAAACCAAAAGAGTTTTACATTGATGGGATTAAAAAGCTTGTAAATAGATGGAAGGAAGTCATAGATAATCAAGGAAAGTACATTGAGGATTAAATTTCAATTAAATATAACATTTGATCACTTTTTTTCTTTATTCAAAATCCGGACAGAACTTATAGTATGGCTTGATATATATATACACACACACACACACACACAGTGGCAGACTGGGTCTCAAAGCATTGGTTGCCAGGAGACTAAGGGGGCCCACCTGCAACTACAATGCTATCATTTGATTATTATATCAAATAAATGAAATTTTCAAAAAGTGAAAAAAAACTAGTACATTGTTAGGATTACTAGGATAAATATACTAGGATTATATACAGTAATCCCTCTATTATTGTGGGTGTTACATTCCAAAACCCCCAGCAACAGGTGAAAATCCACAAAGTAGAAACAGTACTGTATATTTTTTTGTTATTTTTATAATTTATATATATTTTTCTATATCTATAAAAGGGAGTTTATGTGTGTGTGTGTGTGTGCGTATGTTCCTTATGCATTCCAAAACCGAGTTACCGATTTTGACATATGGAGTGTCAAAAGATTCAGTACTCTTTCGGCTTTGCTTTCATTCACATATTTGCATGACAAAAATTTAACATTACAATCTTTTCCAAAAGTCAACTATCCTAAACATTTTATATGATGACAATGACATCACATTTTCTATATGAGAGTGTACCTTAAAAGACATCCATGATCATGACACAGACCTTCACTCACTCTCTCTCTCTTTCTCACTCGCGCACGCACACACACACACGTCCATTTCATATACACGTACATACATCTTTCACTTTGTCATCTCCTTCACTTTCTGCCCTCTCCTCCCTTTTCACGTTCTCTTTTCTTTCAATTTCTGCTCCCTTCAAAGCATAAAGAAATAATTTTTTACGGAATGAGCACGAGAAACACAGAATGAAAGAAAAGACAGAGAGACAAGAGAAAGACACAGAGACAGAAAAGAAATTTCTATAGGAGAAAATTAAAGACAGGGAGAGTGGGTGAGAGAGAGAAATGCTGATGTTTCATACCCTAAGTATGTTCTATAGTTGAAAGTGAAAGAAAGCTGACAGAAAGTTGATTATGTATGTTCTATATGTGAAGGTGAAAGAAATCCGGCACAAAGAGAGTGGGAAAGTGGGAGAGAAGGAGATGCTGAGAACCTCAGAAGCGAGATTGGGTCTCACAATTTTCAGGTCATTTTCACTTTAATCCCATGTTTCATGCATGTGTAGAATTAGGCATTATCTCTCTCTCTCTTTTAATTTCTCATAATAATGTATGGAGACCTTATGCTGTCAGCATGTTCACTAACTTAATTTCCTTCTTTTGGAATTAAGAAAGGTATGCAAAAATAACTTACTTTGGCACGCGTGCACACACAAAGTTCTGATGAATTACGTTATTTCTTGCTGTGCGCTAAATTACAGCTCAGATCCTATGGAAATTACCTTTCCCTATTCTGTCATTTCTGTTTGTGATGAGCATATTTCAAAACCTGATCTTCTATTTAAACGTACAAGGAAGTTATCTCAGAAATCCTGTCCTTTCCCTGTTGCTTCTAGCATGACCAAAATGACATTTGTATACTGCCCCCACCTCCTATTTCTTTCCTCAATTTTCTCACATTCCTATGTTTTCCATACAGGAGATTTGCATTTTGCCCCAAAGTGGATAGCTGATGGGTGACTGAGTATTTCTTTCAGAAAAATTAAACTTTCAAAAACAAATATTTTTCTGCATTCGTAATCTCTACATTTTTCCTTGTGGATAGAAAACAAAATCCCGAAAACAGTTAAAAATTAGGAAATTTCAGTGGGGAGGGGGGAAATTATAATTTTGAAAATGTGATTTCCGGGCAAGAACATGTTAACCCCTTTTTATTCAATGAAACAGTACATAGTTTGTGATCCTTCTTAAGAACACAAATCACTTTCATGCAAGTTATACCGCCCCCCCCCATCTTTACTTCTGGACAAACAATAACTTCCATTATGACAGTCATCCATTCCACTATATATCGGCTAACAGAATGCATTATGCTTATTAACACAGAACATAGCCACAGATCATATATATATATATATATATATATCTCGACAGAGCGTTAGCACCTTGAGAGAAATGTTGTACCTAAGAAGCATCAGTTGTGGTGTGCAAGAGAGACGATTGCGCTGGTATGGTCATGTGGCGAGAATGGATGAAGATAGGTGTGTGAGAAAGTGCCAATCCCTAGCAGTTGAGGGAACCCGTGGAAGAGGTAGACCCAGGAAAACCTGGGACGAGGTGGTGAAGCACGACCTTCGAACTTTAGGCCTCACTGAGGAAATGACCAGCGACCGAGACCTTTGGAAATATTCTGTACGTGAGAAGACCAGGCAGGACAAGTGAGCCCAGCCCACTTATGAATGCCTTTCCTCCCTTGGACACAAAGACCTGTTGAGGCAAGCGAAGTCGATATAGAACCTCATCCGACGACAGGCACCCATGCCAACCCCCTTTGCTTGCGAAGACATGTTGGGGCAAGCGAAATCAAAATCGAATTGAACCAGCCAGGATCCCTGGTCTGGTGGTACGTAAAAAGCACTATCCAACTCGTGGCCGATGCCAGCACCGCCTCGACTGGCTTCCGTGCCAGTGGCACATAAAATACACCAATCCGACCGTGGCCGTTGCCAGCCTCGCCTGGCACCTGTGCAGGTGGCACGTAAAAAGCACCCACTACACTCACGGAGTGGTTGGCGTTAGGAAGGGCATCCAGCTGTAGAAACATTGCCAGATAAGACTGGAGCCTGGTGCAGCCTTCTGGCTTCCCAGATCCCCGGTCGAACCGTCCAACCCATGCTAGCATGGAGAACGGACGTTAAACGATGATGATGATGATATATATATATATATATATATATATATTATATATATATATATATAGGCGTAGGAGTGGCTGTGTGGTAAGTAGCTTGCTTACGAACCACTTGGTTCCGGGTTCAGTCCCACTGTGTGGCACCTTGGGCAAGTGTCTTCTACTATAGCCTCGGGCCGGCCAAAGCCTTGTGAGTGGATTTGGTAGATGGAAACTGAAAGAAGCCCGTTGTATATATGTATATATATATATGCTTGTGTGTCTGTGTTTGTCCCCTCCCCCCCAACATCGCTTAACAACCGATGCTGGTGTGTTTACGTCCCCGTAACTTACCAGTTCAGCAAAATAGACTGATAAAATAAGTACTAGGCTTACAAAGAATAAGTCCTAGGGTCGATTTGCTCGACTAAAGGCGTTGCTCCAGCATGGCCACAGTCAAATGACTGAAACAAGTAAAAGAGTAAAGAGAATATATATATATATATATGAGTGCTAATGTTGGGGGCTGACTGTTAACTGTTGGGTGATGGCTGTTATTTCTAGCATTGGAGGTCAACAGTTGTACATAGAAAAATAGCGACAAAATATGTTTAGGTTTTAATGAAAAAACTTTGTTCCTTGTGAGAGAGTGTGGATGTTATAGTAATTGGTGTATGAAATAATATCATGATAAATGTTGAGTTTTAGATGTTATTGTAATTGGAATAGTATTAGAAAAGTTGGTGCTAGTCATTGTGTTGCTGTGGATAGTTTGTCATGATGATATCACCTAGATTCAGCCGCTGCCCATGTCTATTCACCATTTCATCTATCGGTCATCTCTGCAACACCCCAAATCTCTCTCTGCATTCTCTGGGTATGGTGGTCATGTGTGTTGATTTTAAACTAATCGACAAGCTCTGAAATGATGGTGCTAAAAGTGGTATTTGGCACTGGAGCCTGTTCTACATGAAGTCGTGATTGGTCAGATCACGTGAACAATATTCTTTCCAGGTGAAATTGTTTCACCAATCTAGGAATGTATACAACAAAGCAGTCTCTTGTCTTCTGACTAATTACTACCTATTTTATTAGATACTAGCACTATGACCTGGCAACGCCGGGTCATAGTGCTAGTGCATGCATACACTGCTGCGTGTGTGCGCACATACATGCGAGTACTGTCCAAATCTCCAACCAATCACATACAGCTAGCTGGCATTCAATTGGTCTATCAAGTTTCGGGCATTTTGATTGGGTTTTGGATAGAAAATTCACAAAAAAGTCACTTCTATTGATTTTTTTAATGGCTTTGCGGGGTGACTGGGGAAATGTAAAGATGTGCACGACCACTCTTGGATGGTTGTGAATGACCATAGAAAGTGCGAGCCCTCTAACTGAAAAAAATTGTGGATTTGTATAAAGGACACACACACAGACATTTTGCCATTTTTATATATATAGAGAGAGAGAGAGAGATTCTTCCACAGTACTCTTGTCTGTCTGATATTTTACTTCCCAGATTTTACCTACAAACTAATCTAATTTCATAACAGTGTCCAGTTTAAAAGAAAAAAAATGTTACCTTGATTGTCAAGAGGTTTTCTTTCTGTTGTAGATGGCGTAATCCAAACCTGACAATTGCTTTGTGGATCTGTTGTAACATCGGATGTTTTGTTTTGTCTAAAGGTATTGTTCACAATATTTTTACAATAACAGCTTCCTAACATTTCTCTAGAGCAGTGTCTCTCCATTCTTTTGATAATGTGGTACACTGGCAGATAAATAATTTATTGACATAGATACGTAAAGGAAAAAAACAAACAAACAACTGTTTGAAAATTAAAAATCTGTAAAAATAAATAATATTTTGTTTTATAAGTAATACTTGTGTATAACAAAATTATGAATTACAGTTTCAAAACAGTGAAGCATTAGTATGGATTTTCTGAAACCTTAAATTATATTTTTAAAAATCTGTGGTGCACCATTTCAGAAACACCATTGGAGTTTTAATAATCTAATGTTCTAGATATGCATTTTAAGAAAAATAGGATAGAGAACAGAAATCGAAGCAGAGGGTTGTAAACCTGTTTGGATTGAACTGTAAGATGTTGATTAGTGTCAATCGGTTGATGATAGACAGTGTAGGACGGAGAGAATGGACAGCAGTAATATAATTCTTTTAACCCTTTCGTTACTGCATTTATTTTGAGATGCTCTGTGTTTCTTTCAATTAATTTTAAATATTAAAGAAAGAATTTAGTAAAATAACTTAGTTATCATTAAGCTAGTATTAGGAACATAAATTGTGACAATGGTTTGGTGGAAGATTTTAATTCAAAACTTATGAAAACAAGACATTTATACCACTGAGCCAGAGGCGGTTTCAGCCAGGTTGGTAATGAAAGGGTTAAAAGATTATATTACTGGATTGTATATATAAGAGAAAGGAGTAGTGCCTTTGACATTATAAATCTCACAGGCTCTCCAAGACTGTTCAGATTGATACAGTTAATGTCTTGTTTGAACCACTAGAAATCTATGTCTTCTGCAAAAACATGAAGGGGAGAGGAAATCCATTGGCATCTCACTGCAAAGCAGGAGGAATGGACTTAATGATTAGTGTGGGGCCATGCAATGGGACAAAATGAGGAGAGAGGTTGGTGTATACATATTTTTGTTGTTTAGACCCAGTTTAGCTCTGATTAAACTGAGGCATAATCATAACCGTTCCAGTCATGAACATCCTGTCTTTTTTGTTTGTCTATGATCACATTGTCCTTGCCATTTCTTTTAATTCTTTTCTACTCTAGGCACAAAGCCCAAAATTTTTAGGGAGGAGCCAGTTGATTAGATTGACCTCAGTATGCAACTGGTACTTAATTTATCGACCCCGAAATTTGGAATTTGAACTCAGAATGTAAAGACAGATGATATACCTATTTCTTTACTACCCACAAAGGGCTAAACACAGAGGAGACAAACAAGGACAGACAGACGGATTAAGTTGATTATATCGACCCCGGTGCGTAACTGGTGCTTAATTTATCGACCCTGAAAGGATGAAAGGCAAGGTTGACCTCAGCGGAATTTGAACTCAGAACGTAGCGGCAGACAAAATACCGCTAAACATTTCACCTGGCGTGCTAACATTTCTGCCAGTTCACTGCCTTTTCTTTTAATTGTGATTTGTAGAAGTGGTTACTATTTCTAGCAATTCATGCAACCACATAATCTCTCTCATGGGTTGATGTATATTTAGTCCTAGTAGACATTGTTCTATGGGAATTGATAAAGGGTTTTTAAAAAAATTTTTTTTTTTTTTTTACTTGGAAAAGAGTTTAGTGAGTGATGATCAGTTGAACATTTTTGTTGTTTGTAATGAAATCTGTTACTTCTATCTTTCAGCTGCCTTCTTTGTTTTAGTGTCTTTACTAGTCGTAGCTGTTGCTACTCTATCACTCGTTCATATACACACACGTATATTTGACACTATACTGCCTGAAAGCCACAGAGAATGTTATCTTCCTGGAGACAACAACGGGGACGAAGAAATATGTCAAAATACTGTTAGAGAATTCCAATACAGGTAAACTATTTTCATTGTTCATTAAATACATCTATTCCATTGTGACATCGTTATAGAAGTCTCACAGTTGTGGCTGCACAACTTTGTATGATTCAGCAACAAAACACAGCCTCCTCTAATCTAGCAGCATCATGGGATCTTTTCGGTTTGAACGGCAGTTTTTTCTAGCGGTGTCATATGAAATTGTCACCCATAATTATGACCCTAGTATCGATCTATTGCATTTCAATCTGTTTTAGGGTTAGGGGTGGGGGAAGGGTACCTTTTTTTTCTTCACAAATGTAAATAAACCCAATCTGTTTCTTAAACGCGGGACATATTCATACGGCACAGAATGTTTTTTTTACCTCAATAGACGTCACTGATTGGTTGAAATTGCAGAAATTGAAGAAAAAAAAAACAACAAATATCTTACAAACTATAGAATTTTCTCAATAAAGCCAAGAGAAAAAGATATTTTATAAACACATTCTACCAGTATACGAAGATTAAAATTTTTTAATTACCTAGAAATTATGTTAAAAACTGCCGTTCAAAGCGAAAAGATCTGCATCATGAGAAATGACTGACTAAAATGATTATGTTATTGTATTCCAGAAAGGTGTTTACATTTATGGTGTGCATGATATTTACTGAAATTATATATCAGTCACGCTGGCTGTCATTAGTAAAACTGTTTGGGTCACAATTAATATCTGGGATTTTTGAGTCTTCATTAAAATCATTTTACTGCTAGCAAAGAGGTGTTATTTGTATGTGATGTTGTGCTAATGTTAGTTAGTTAGTTAATTTGGCTCAAAAGCAAATAGCAAGGCCATGTAGGGGGACATGGAGTTAAGTACAGGGTGGTGTTCATGTAAAGAGTTCAGGCCACTTGAGGTCCAGGGAGGCTTTGAACAAAGCGGTCGTCGGCATCTTCACCATCTCATCTGGCAGCTTGTTCCATGGATCCACAACCCGGACGGAGAAAGCTCCTCTCCTTCGATTGAGATGAAATCGTCGCAGGTAGAGCTTTTCGGAATGACCCCGCAGCCGACGCTCTAGAGCATGAGTGAAGAACAGCTCTTTCGAGAGGTTACACTTTCCGCTTCTGATGTTGTGGGTGAGAATGAGATCACCACGGCGGCGTAGGACAAATTTTTGAGACCATGAACCATGCAGGTAGCCAGCTTCTGGACTCTTTCGAGATGCTGTATGTCTTTGAGGAGATAAGGAGAAGAGGCTTGAATCCCATACTCCAATATGGGTCTCACCAGCGTGACATAGAGTGGTAGGAATATGGCTGCTGTGAGCATTCCAAATGACCGTCGAATCAAGAACAGAATTCCGCGTGTATGGAGGGTTTGAAAATCAGTTGCCATATAAAATCTCTTAATTCTCCATTGTTGAGTAAGTAAGTTAGTTATAAAAACAGTTCATCCTCATCATATTGAAATGTGATGCAAAAACATAAGTCATCATCGTTTAATGTCTGCTTTCCATGCTGGCATGGGTTGGATGGTTTGACTGAGGTCTGGAGAGCCAGGAGGTTGCACCAGGCTCCAATCTGATCTGGCAAGGTTTCTACAGCTGGATGCCCTTCCTAATGCCAACCACTCCGAGTGTGTAGTGGGTGCTTTTTATGTGCCACTGACAGGGGGGGGGGCAGTCAGGCGGCACTGGCATCGACCATGCTCGAATGGTGCTTTTTATGTGTCACGAGCACAGGAGCCAGACAGGCAGTACTGGCACCAACCACACTTATATGGTACTTTTTACATGCCACCAGCTCGCAAGTCAGTCCGGTGGCACTGGCTTTGACCACGCTCAAATGGTGCTTTTTATGTGTCACTGGCATGGGTGCCAGTCAGGGGGTACTGGCATCGGCCACAACAACAGGTCTTCTCAAGCACAGCATATTGCCTGACGATTGAAGGGTACTCTTAAATGGGCCAGTTATGCAACACTGGCATAGATCATGGCTACAATCTTACTTGGCTTGTCAGGTCTTCCAAGTACAAGATATTTCCAAAAGTCTTGGTTGCTTGTTATTGCCTCTGTGAGGCCCAGCTTCACCACCTCCTCCCATGTCTTCCTGGGTCTATCTCTTCCACAGATTCCTTCCACTGTTAGGGTGTGACACTTCTTCACACAGCTGTCTTCATTCATAAGTAACACATGACCATACCAGCACAGTCGTCTCTCTTGCACACCACATCTGATGCTTCTTATGTCTCAAGGTGCTTACACTCTGTCATGTATGCACGCTGACATTATACATCAGGGCAGCATACTAGCTTCATTTTTTTAAAGCCTACACATATCCTCAGCAGTCACAGCCCATGTCTCACTGCCATGTAGCATGGCTGTTCGCACACATGCATCAAACAGTCTACTTTTCACTCTGAGCGAGAGGACCTTTGTTACCAGCAGAGGTAGGAGCTCTCTGAACTTTGTCCATGCTATTCTTATTCTAGTAGCTACACTCTCAGAGCATCCACCTCCACTACTGACTTGGTCACTTAGGTAATGGAAGCTGTCAACTACTAGTTTTTCCCCTTGACATGTGATGGAATCTGTTTTCTGCACATTTTCAGTGTTTATTGCCCTTGTGCATCTGCCACTCACAAAAACTATGCTGCTACACCTCTAATTTGTCCACAGCTTACACTGGGTACATGTTTTGGAGTTTCTACCTATGCATTTTCTATAGATTGAGCAGGACCATCTACCTGAAGGGATTTGTGGTTTGTCTGCCTTCCTACTTATTAGGACTTTGGTTTTAGTTAGGTTGACTCTAAGGTCCTTTGATTCTAGACTTTGCTCCCACACCTGAAACATCTCCTCTAGTTCTGGTAGTGACTCAGCTATTAGAGCAAAGTCATCAGCATAGAGGAACTCCCAGGGTCAGCCTGTCTTGAATTTCTCTGTTACTGCCTGGAGGACTATGATGAATAAGAGGGGACTGATCCTTGTTGGACCCCTACTTCTACCTGGAATTCTTCACTATACTCGTTGCCAACCCTCACCTTACTGACAGTATCCCTGTACATGGCTTGTACAGTTCTCACTAACCATTCATCTATCCCTAGTTTCTGCATTGACCACCAGATATGGGATCAGGGGACCCTGTCAAAGGCTTTCTCCATGTCACCAAAAGCCAAGTACAGAGGTTTATCTTTGGCTAGGAATTTCTCCTGCAGCTGTCTTACCAGAAATATAGCATCAGTGTTGTTTCTCCCTGGCACAAACCCAAACTGCATCTCGTCTAAACTAACTCTGGATATTCTTACTTTCTCGTTAAATTCCTCAAATGCCACTTTCTCTCAATTATTCAAAAGGGATCCTCATCTAACATCTGTTTTCCATGCTGGCATGGGTTGGACAGTTTTGATAGGATCCAGTGAGCTACAGGGCTACATCATACTCCAGTGTCAGCTTTAGCACAGTTTCTACTGCTGGATGCCCTTCCTAACACTAGCCACAATATAGTATGTACTAGGTGCTTTTTTGCATGCCACCAGCACTAGTGAGGTCACCTAGTAAGTTGCAAAGCATGAAAAGAAAGGAGAAGTGGGGGAAAGACCCCATGACTAGGTAGAGCAGGGTGAGTATTAGGGAGGAGGTGGCTTTCTATCAAATGTTGGAAGGCTAAAGTATGAGAGATAAGCACAGGTGCCATGCTAAACCTTACAAAGGAGGTGAGATAGGACCAAGATATGTGGCGCATTGTTGTACTCAAGAAGACCTACCCACCACAACAGAATTGAGATTTTAAAACTGAAGTGCCACATTAAAAGCATTGGTGTAAATGCTGGTGCCACATAAAATGCACTGGTGCTGGTGCCACGTAGACAGCACAGGTGCTGGTGCCACCTAAAGAGCACCCAGTACACTCTGTAAAGTGGTTGGTGCTCGGAAAGGCATCCAACTGTAAAAACCAAACCAAACAGACAATGGAACTTGGTGTGGCCCCTGGCTTTGTCAGTTTCTTTCAAGTCATCCAACCCATGTCAGATCTTTTCGGTTTGAACGGCAGTTTTTTAAAATAATTTCCACATAACTAAACACTTTTAAACTTCATATACTGGTAGAATGTGTTTATAAAACATCTTTTTCTCTTGGCTTTATTGAGAAAATTCTATAGTTTGTAAGATATTTGTTGTTGTTTTTTCTTCAATTTCTGCAATTTCAACCAATCACTGACGTCTATTGATGTAAAAAAACATTCTGTGCCGTATGAATATGTCCCTCGTTTAAGAAACAGATTGGGTTTATTTACATTTGTGAAGAAAAAAAGATACCCTCCCCCCACCCCTAACCCTAAAACAGATTGAAATGCAATAGATCGATACTAGGGTCATAATTATGGGTGACAATTTTATATGACACCGCTAGAAAAAAACTGTCGTTCAAACCAAAAAGATCCCCCATGCCAACATAGAAAACAGATGTTAGACGATGATGATGGAAACACTTCTATGAGCAATGTTTTCTGTTAGGTTAATTTTTATACACACACGCACACACACACACTGTTAATACATTAAGTAAACATTTCTTCAAATCTCCATTGGAAACTACAGAATGTATTTTTTCTAACAACTTTATTTTTAGCTTGATACAGGTCAATGATTTCCTGATCCGCTGCAATGAGTACCTCGACAGTTTTTACACAATTCTAAAATGGGAAGAAATTGGTCCCTCGCTCAGGTAAGTCTTCCATTAATAGTCGTTTAACAACATTAACAGTTACGTTATACACATCATGCTATATTACAATCTACACAATATATGGACATCAGATGACACGGACATGCTCTACACACCCATGAAACTTTGAGTAATGTGGAGCTTTGATTGATTAAAGCCATTCTAGCTATGACCAACCTGTCTTCCTTTTTCAAACATATTTTGTCTTGGATCACATTATCCAAGTTCTTTCTTTCTTCTTGATAGTGTCATGTGTGATTTGAGAAAAATTTGGCTGCTATTTATAGCTGGTCATGTGACTATGTAAAAACTTCATTAGCTTATTAAAACATATGTCATGCCATATTGTAACAGTGTGATGTAAAGGAAGTGTAACAAGATGAGAGTTCAGGAACACTGGAGGGGTGGTCTTATCTTGTCACATTCATTAGTCGAAGAAAAGGAACCAAAATCCAGCCATCTTCAATAACAATAAATAGTAGTTTGTTCTTCCGGTTCACAGGTAAAATATATACATATATATTTCTTATGGGCGAACCGGCAGCCAAGTCCACAAGACTGTTTACAAATGTTCACTCGGGTGAGCCAAGAAGATACGGTGTTCATTCCTGCTTCGAAGAGAGAGCTTCTCTGTGCGTAGGGTTTTCCCTGAGAGAAGTCTTAGCCACGTCCGCTTGTTAGGGCTACTCTTCCAAAAAAGGTCGATTTTAACGGGGACGCTTTCAGGTTGCAGTTCCTGCGCATGCGCATGTGGGAACTTCCGGCAGCCTACCGGAAGAAATCCAATCCTCGCATACGCGCTGAAACTTCCACAGTAGCATCACTACAGAAGAAAAAGATGGAAGCGAAGAGAGAATTGCAGTTGTCTTACCTGTCGGTTTGGAAAAAGGGTCACTTTCAATGTCCACATGCACTCTGTCTCGATCTGCAAGGTTCACTCAACGTCCACATGCACTATCCCTCACCGTACAATCTAACATGTCTGCTCTGATGCACTGTTGACCACCGACTGACCCCTCACACTTTACTGTCCCCACATGCCCCACTTCCGACAGGACATGCCTCCTCCCCCACTTCCGATCCTTCCCTACAACACAGCTTGGCTCATAACGCCACAAACAGTATACACATTTTTTCATTATATATGTACTATTGTAACAATGTGTACATACTATATAATACACCATGCAGTGGTATAATACACTTAATTCAGATTATACACACTATACTGCAACATTATACACAATATGCTGGAATTTTAGCTCTATTGTAATATTATACACACTGTTCTATATAACATTATATACGCTGTTCTAAATAACATTACATACTCTGTTCTATACAACATTGTACATTCTGTTCTATATAACATTATACACTCTGTTCTATATAACATTATACACTCTGTTCTATATAACATTATACACTCTGTTCTATATAACATTATGTACTCTGTTCTATATAACATTATGTACTCTGTTCTATATAACATTATGTACTCTGTTCTATATAACATTATACACTCTGTTCTATATAACATTATACACTCTGTTCTATATAACATTATACACTCTGTTCTATATAACATTATACACTCTGTTCTATATAACATTATACACTCTGTTCTATATAACATTACACATTCTGTACTATATAGCATTATACACGCTGTTCTATATAACTTTATACACTCTGTTCTATATAACATTACACATTCTGTACTATATAGCATTATACACGCCGTTCTATATAACATTATACACTCTGTTCTATATAACACTACACCCTCTGTACTATATAGCACTATACACGCTGTACTGTAACATTATATATACTATCAATTTTACGTTATAGTTCTACTGATCACACTTGGCAACTAAAACCAAGAATTTGGGATCACTCTTTCTGTCCTGTTTTTTTTTTCAGGTTGTAGAAACATCACTGAAAACAACATATAAGGGGCTAAACATAGAGGGGACAAACAAGGACAAAGTATTAAGTCAATTATATCGACCCCAGTGCATAACTGGTACTTAATTTATCGACCCTGAAAGGATGAAAGGCAAAGTCGACCTCGGCGGAATTTGAGCTCAGAACGTAACGGCAGATGAAATACGGCTACGCATTTCACCCGGCGTGCTAACATAGCTGCCAAATTGGGAGGTTTAGGAACTATGTTAAAGTCTCTTTGCTAGCTTACTTAGAACACCAAGTCTCTCTTTCTCACACATATCATACATTGATTTTAACTTCTACATGACCGTATTATTATTAAACTCTTTTAACAAACACAACACAGCTTTAATATAAAATATCCACCAACAGATTTCATCCTGACTCTCAAACATGTGAAAACATTGATTGGCTGACTCTTTTACAGAATATCAGGTTTTTATTATATAAAGCACAGAAAACTGATTTTAATTTTGTACATCTCTTATTATCCATTCACTTTAACCTACGCATCGTTAACATGTTTTACTCTCTTAGACTCATACCACACTCCATTATAAACTATACTATAATAATGAAATTATTGTATACAGTGCTCAGGTGCACCACAACTTGTCAAAAAGTGCATATAAAGTATATGCAGTAATGTACAAATGTCTGGAAAGCGAACAGTGTATGAGTCAGATACATGCTTGCGTGTGTATGGAGGGGAGAAAATCAGGTGTAATGTTGGCAAATCTCAGGAAGCATGGAAGTTTTGAAAGATACAGTGCTCCGACAACTAACAACTGATGCCGGCAGTCTGTTCCATGCTTCAGCAACTCTTAGTGTGAAAAAATG
Organism: Octopus sinensis; assembly: GCF_006345805.1. Taxonomy (NCBI): domain Eukaryota; kingdom Metazoa; phylum Mollusca; class Cephalopoda; order Octopoda; family Octopodidae; genus Octopus; species Octopus sinensis. The sequence goes on along the minus strand of NC_043011.1, from coordinate 13,971,807 downwards.
TTTCCGAAAGTCATGGGAGCTGTGCTGTTTTCTGACTTTGTAAACATGTCCACGGGTGTTAGACAGGTGGAGTTTGAAAAGGTGCTCAAAGTTATTGTTTGTAAGATGGTTAATAATTGGTTAATTGGTAAGATGGTTAATAATTTTACTACCCTTCCTACTGTCTATATCTCATTTATAAAGGGCGAATAGCACTTTCCACATTAATATGCATGCACACACAGATGTGTATGGAACATGGTTTATTGCAGTCTGCTCCAACCTATAAAACTAGCCATCCACAAACACTTAAGCACATCGGTAACCTGATCTTATTCCTCTGATCCAAACAAATACAAATATACCCAATGTTCTTGGTGAGTTGGGGGTGACTACCATCTTTAATTACTCCCAAACATTTGAAATATTTTTCCTAGACTTGATTTACATTGACTGTCACTACCCAGGCTGCCACAACAACCTTTGAACATATAAAATTAAGTTGAACAGCAAAGCACTTGCCATATATTCTGATTCCCACACCTAGGTCTCTAAACCAGCAACCACTATATTTTATTGTTTGTTTGTTCCTTTTCGAGCCATGCCTAGCTCACAAGGGCTGGTTTCCTGGTTTCTTGGCGTATAGGTTCTCCACCTGGACGGGACAGCAGTCCATCGCAGGTGAGCTGCAAGATGCAGGAGGAAAGAGTGAGAGAAAGTTGTGGCGAAAGAATCAGCAGAAGTTCGCTATTATCTTCTGTCGGAGCCGCGTGGAGCTTAGGTGTTTGCGCTCATAAACACACACATCACCCGGTCTGAGATTCGAACCTGCGATCCCTCGACTGCGAGTCCGCTGCTCTAACCACTAGGCCATGTGCCTCCACAGCAACCACTATATGGCAATATATTTTCTCATTCTCCCACCCAACTCTCTAAACCAGTGACCACTGTATAGCAATATCTCTTCAATCCTGCTACTTAAACTGCTGTGGTGCTATATATTCATTCTCACAAACACCTCTCTAAAACAACAACCACTCTTGCACTATATATTTATCACAACTGACAGCTCTCTGAACCAGTAACTCCTGCATGGCTGATCCTAGGTGACATTTTCTACACTAATTAGCTGCTGTTTAAATTTACACTGATTAACCAGATTTTTATCAAAGCTGTTCCTGCCATGACCATCCCATTCCTTTTTCAGGCATTTGTACTTTAGACTTACATTAATGAATATGTCCTTCCTTTCAAGTCAGTAACGTCTGGTTTGGGGAAAATCTGTCTTGTACACAGATTTTAACAAAGTAAATTAAAAGTGTTGATAAAATTATCTCGTTAAGTTTATCTTGCATTAACCCACAATTTTGTTTTCCATTATGTCATAAGTTCAAATCCCACTTAACCACAGAACTCCAATTACTTCCCAGTTTATATTTGTGAATAATAGCTACCCTCTCTAATTTTTGGCTCAGCTGGTTACTCATGAAGTGATCCTATACATGAAAAATATCTTCCACAATCCAATGTTGAAATATAATGTCTAAAATTTAAGGACCTACGTATGAGAGTCAGGAAAAAGAATTGCTTTTCAATGTCTGTTTTCCAGTTAATATTCAGAGATAATTTCTTGTATGTTTTTTATTTCTGTTCTGAACCCATGCTATCATTAATATCGTTGATTATGTTTTCCTTGCTTTTCTCTTACAGATTCCACATAGAAATCTGTTCCTTTTTGATCTTCCTCACCATGTTTCCAGCTCGCTGGAATTTTATCCTTTTCTTCAATTGGTTTTTCTTAGGTCATGAAGAAATGTTAAAATGTAAGTTAGATTCTCTTTATTTTTGCATTTACCTTTGTAAGCACCAATATCCATCTCATTCTTAAAGTAATGAATCAATATTTACCTTGCGGTCATAGTTTTTTTTTCTATCTCTAATATCCCTACTGAATTATGTATTTCTTCAGCTGTTCTGAAGAATATCTCTATATCATCAGCATTCCAAACCAAACTGCATGCGTCTATGTTAATTAATGAGTCTCTGTACAACTCTATACATGATTATCAATTATAGAGTCATCTGCAACCTCAGAGATGAGAGGGCCATATGGATCAGCTATTGGACTACGTTTAGTGTGTGTCTGAACAAAACATTTTAATCCACATTGCCTCAGTGTTGGAAATAGGCAGCAGGAACTGTTAGCTATGTTAGATTGATATCCTATCTAGGAAAAGGTTTATTTTCATCTTTACCATTCTATGAGACTAAGTACTGGCTCTTCAATGTTACTCTCCACTCTAGATATATTAGTTTTAATCTGATCATGTCTCTTCCTGTAGGTAAAGTTTAGTCTAATTTGCTAGCTAATTAGACCAAACTAATTAGTCTATGCTATAAAAGCTATTTCATCATATTTCAAATAATTCCTATAAAGTTTATACTATCTTATTGGTATTTGTGGTTTCAGATATTTCTAAAAAATCTCAATTTTTTATGGCAAAATGGAAAGATGAAAATGAATTAGAAGTTGAAAATCCCTCAAGTGATCCAAAAGTACCAGAAATGGATTCTAATGGTCAAACTGAACAGGTGAGAAACTTAATCACTAATTGCAGACACCATACCATGTAATTGGCATGTAAAAAGTACCCCTTGGATGTTGGACGATATTTTGTGCTTGAGAAGACCTGTCAAGCCATGTGAAATGATAGTCGGGGCCAGTGCCAGTGCTGTGTGACTGGCACCCATGCCAGTGGCACATAAAAAGCACCATTCGAATGTTGGGCCTCACAGAGGCAGTGACAAGTGACCAAGACCTTTCGCGAAATACCATGCTTAAGAAGACCTATCAAGCCAAGTGAGATCATAGTTGTGGCCAATGCCCGTGTCACGTAACTGGCACATAAAAAGCACCCATTACACTCTAGGAGTGGTTGGCATTAGGAAGGCATCCAGCCGTAGAAACCATACTTGGAACTTGATGCAGCTCCCCACCTTACTAATTCTCAGTCAAACCGTCCAATCCATGCCAGCATGGAAAAACGGATGTTAAATGATGATGATGATACAGATAAATTACTTCCTAATTTACCCACAGTTCATGTGTTAAGAATAAATCAGCCTCCATGATTTTTTAATAACCATGTTGATTCTACTTGTTCCCAAGACTATATTGTCTCTTACCATTCTGTTGTACTTGTAAAACGATGATGGAGATTCTAGTGTAAAAGCCAGAATTTGAATTGACAAGTGGTATGTACCGAGTGTGAAAGGTTTCTATGCCAGAGAAAAACCTTTGTGAATCGGGAGAATATCTGTCATTATTGAACCCCGTTGATAAAATGGCACAAAATTAAAATGGGGCAGTGATCTACTATTCTGAAAACTGATCCAACCCAAGTTAACAAGGAAACACTGTTGCTAAAACATTGCCATCAAGGAGAGAGAATATTAGTTTCAATTTTGGGCACAAGGCTAGCAATTTCAGGGGAGGGATTAAGTAGATTACATCAACCCCAGTGTTCAACTGGTACTATTTTATTGACCCAAAAAGGATGAAAGGCAAAGTTGACTTTTGCAGGATTTGAACTCAAAATGTATAGAGGATGAAATCGCACTATGCATTTTGCCCAGTGTGGTAACAATTGGGCCAGCTAACACTGAAAATAGTTTCTTTACTCACTGTATGATAAATTGCATCATCATCATTGTTTTACATCCACTTTTCCATTCTTGCATGAGTCATATAGAAAATTCATTGGGGCACATTTTATATGGCTGGATATAACAGCCATCTCCTGTTTCCAAGCAAGATAATATTTCCCAAGGCTGGACATGATTTCACAGAAGACTGGAAACAAGGGACACTAATTGTGTGATTGTGACATTTGTATATAAAATATCATGTGATGTCAAGGACAAGGAGATGGAAACAGTCATTCACAGATATCCATATATATTTATACACAAGCTTTTAGTTTCCACCTACTAAATCCATGCACAAGGCTTCAGTCAGCTCAGAACTATAGTAGAAAACTTACCCAAGGTGTTACGCAGTGGGACTGAATCTGAACCCACATGGTTGAAAATAAAACACTAAATATATATTGGCTTCAAATTTTGGCACAAGGCCAGCAATTTCGAGGAGGGGTTAAGTTGACTACATCAACCCCAGTGCTCAACTAGTTGTCATTTTATTGACCCCAAAAGGATGAAAGACAAAGTTAGCTTCAATGGAATTTTAATGCCGAACGCAAAGATGGACAAAATGCTGCTAAGTATTTTTCCCAGCGTCCTAAAGATTCTGTCAGCTCACTGTCCTACTAAGAATAAATATTAATTTAATTGTTCAACCACTGAGCCATGCACCTTCCTCTTTGGGTTAGGGTTCTCTTATTCACATTCCTTTAACTTGAAAGTGTGTCTTGATACGTCTTTACCATCTTTCTTTTCCACCTGGCATAACCATATAAAGAAACTGGAATTTTGCAATATTATTTTATTCACTCTGTTTAAAATATTCTTCATCTGAAGCAATGCATCGGTACAGGTGCGTTTCCCACCATCTGAAGCAGTGCTAGAACTCTTGCGAAGTGATGCCTTTTAACACTTCTGTCCTTTTTTTTCCTTTACCTTTTCCACATCTGCATATTCCGTAGCAGTAGCTTTCATCACTAGTGATGACTTTTGGAAAAAGGTTCGGATCAACTTCCAACTGTTCTTTCAGTTCAGGACATGCATTCAGTTGTAACTGCTTTTGATCTTCCATGAACAAGTGACACACGAATTTTGCTGCAACTCTTTTCATTTGCAACTCCTCACTCAAAGTTCATTGGCAGAAGCTCCAGGGCACACCAGTTTTATCAACAAGTTTGTCAATTGTTTGGTGATGGTCCTCCAAGATCAGTTCATGAATTTTCATGATCTTTTCATTTCGGTCACTCCGAAAAGCTCTATCTACGATGATTTCATCTCAATCGAAGGAGAGGGGCTTTCTCTGTCTGGGTTGCGGATCCGTGGAGTAAGCTGCCGGACGAGATAGTGAAGATGCCGATGACAGCTTGGTTCAAAGTCTCTCTTGACCAGAAATGGCCTGAACTCTTTGTATGACCACCCTCCCTGTCCCCCTACATGGCCTTGCTTTTGCTTTTTGAGCCAATAAAAATTGAATTGAATTGAATTTGGGAGATCAACAGTTGTCCTGAATGAGGTTGGTCTTCAAGGAACAAGTGACCATTCCTAAAGTGTGAAAACCACTCATAAACTTGTGTTTTGCTCATGGCAGCATCCTTATAAGCTGTTTGAGGTATGACAACTGTTTTGGCCGCTGTTTTCCCCAACAGAATTTCATGGAAGTATGCTGTCCCTTCGTTTCAGCCATTGCAAAATTCAGTGAACAGAGGAGAAGCGCTGCAAAACAAAGGCACACTGCATGGCAGTACGACATCACCTAATGACACCAGTCAGCAGACTGATGCCTGAGGGTTGCATCAAGTGGCTCCTAGCAGCGAAAGACTGAACTACAACGGGCTTTTCCCCACAGAGAATGTTTCCGGTTAACGTTAGGGTACCCCTTGTATATCACCCTATGACAAGATACCCATTCCTGTCTCTCTATCATACTTTAACCTCTCATCATCTGGCATAAAGCCACTTTGCTCAGTGCCCCTCCTCACTTGGTGGGGTTTTGTGTTGCAGCTTACTTGGTGACCTCACTAGTGCTGGTGCCATGCAAAAAGCACCCAGAACACTCTGGGTTGGCATTAAGAGGGGTATCTACCTGTAGAAACCATGCCAAAGCAGGTATTGGAATTTGGTGTTGTTCTCTTACTCACTGGTTCTTGTCAGACCATCCAATCCATTCTAGTATGAAAAGCAAACATTAAATGGTGATGATGATGATGTATACTATTTTATTAAAACTGAAGAAACTTTGAAAGCTGTTTGATATATATATATATATATATATATATATATATATGATGTATAAAAACATGTAACATACAAATAAATATGTAAATATAAAACCATCCGAATTTCTGAGTACCTAATTTCTTCTAATATAAAATACATGTACATCATCTCCAAACCTTCTAATATATATCATCATCATCATCGTTTAATGTCCGTTCTCCATGCTAGCATGAGTTTTATATATATATATATATATATAGTAAATAAAAAAAATAAGAACAAACAAAAAAAAACGTGAGGATGTGGTACATGTCAAGTATTAGCAGACGCTCAGGGAAGTAAAGAAAGATGGTTTAACGTTTTGAGCAACGCTCTTCTTCAGAAACAGAGGAAAGTCTAATAGAAAGGAAGACGGCAGAAGAAAATCGCCAACAATTCACATGTGGTTACATTTTGAAATGACTGGAAGGGAATGGGTGAAGAAAAAGTTCTTTCTAAGACAGGAGAGTGTAAGAGAAGAGGGTATGTGTATGTGTTTGTAATAGCACGTGTATGTGTCTGGTTTTGGCTGCTTATGTGTGTATCTGTGAGTGACCTTTGTGTTTCTTAATGCAGGAAGGATTCAGCAGTACGGTAACAGGAGTGGTGGTCTTTTGTGTAGTTGTGTGTCTCTCCACATGTGTGTAGAGGAATGGTTAGTAGAAGGGTGTTTGACTGCCAGTTTGAAGTATGTGTATGTATGTGCATATGTGTGTGTACGTGTGTGTATATACACCCATGTATGTATGTGTATTGTGTGTGTGATGTATGTGTGAATTCATGTGTATGTGTGCACATGTTATAGTCAGTTATAGCCTTGGTTTATATTTTCCCTTTTTATAAGTGATATACTGTCTGAATTGAAATTAGCATTTCGGACTACAGGTCATTCAAAAACAAATTGACATAATGTTATAAATAATAAAGACAATGCTGCTTAATTTTGAGAACAATAAAATTATAAAAATGTTAAGCGTAACTCTGGCATAACGCTTTGATATGTAAATATGACAAATTAATGTGAGAGAAATTGCTGAGAACACAAACATGTTTCAAGTTTTTGTGTAGCTGAAGGGAATCTAATTCTAAATATACACATGTGGTGTATGTGAGAAATATATCAGGTTGAATGTGTCCTTGCTTAAACAACAATGTAACAAAGAATGAGATAATAAATCTTGATATATAAGATAATCTAAAAACAATAAAATAACTATACAAAAATAGCTGTATAATTATGCTAATGGATTATTAAGGCTGTGTGTATAACCAAGGACAATTGATATGCCAAACATAGAAACAAAAACTAATTATATTAATATAAAATGAAATGAAACTTGAATTCAGGTTTCTTTAATATCCCCCTTCGTCCTTTATATGTTTCTTTATTAGCCACACAGGGCTGCACACAGACGGGACAGATTACAAAGTAGAGCTTTTCTTTTTTGGGGAGAGAAGAAAAAAAAAGTGGGGTAGGTTTTCGATCAAAAGGGAAAGAAAAAGAAAAAGAAAGATCGTAAAAGGGAAAGATGTAAAGGGGGAAGCAGATAAGGTTTATCTGGGGAAAGAAAAGCCTATGGAAAAGACCACGGTAACCTCGGTCAATAATGTTACATATTACCACATTTGTTTGCAAGTGGGTAACCCTCTGTTTTAAATTTTCTGGGTTCATAGGATTATGCTCAAGGTATTATATGTGTGTAAATTTACGTGTGTGCACAGATCAAGCCAGTTCTTCCTTTACATATATGTACTTGTGTATTTATGTGTGTCCAAACTAAACCTTTAATACAGCCTTTGTGTTGTGCCTTTGAGTAAGACATAAAGTCACACACCTTAATCTGCCTTAACTGATAATTTTCACTTCCTGTTACAGTAATTAAAGATATCTAAGGCCTGCTGTAAAAATTACTGAATTTGTAAAATACCCACTTTTGTGTTGCACCAACTCTTCCATGTTGAAAATAAAATTGACTTGTATTTCTAGTTCTGATGGTGGTTTTCAATATTTTATTGATTTAAGGAAGGTGGCGAGTCTGTAGAATCGTTAGCACACAGAGCAAAATGCTTAGCGGCATTTCATCTGTCTTTACATTCTGAGTTCAAATTCTCCTGAGGTTAACTTTGCCTTTCGTCCTTTCGGGGGCAATAAAATAAGTACCAGCTGAACACTGGGGCTGATGTAATTAACTCTCCCCAACTGTGAAATTGCTGGCCTTGTGCCAAAATTTGAAGTATTTTATTGATTTACAGTTTGTAGTCTCTATTTAGCAATTGTTTTCTGTTTTTCAGGTGAATTCCAAAAAAGGTGAAAATGAAGAATCCCCAGAGAAGGAAGAAATTTCTACCTCGGATGTAAGTTATAAATTGAGTTACAAGAAAGAATGAATAACTAGCACTATGACCTGGCAACGCCGGGTCATTGTGGTAGTGCATGCATATACAGCTGCGTGCATGCACACATGCACGCGAGTACTGTCCAAATCTCTGACCAATCACATAGAGCTAGCTGGCATTCAATTGGCGTATCAAGTTTCGGGCATTTTGATTGGGTTTTGGATAGAAAATTCACAAAGAAGTCACTTCTATTGATTTTCTAATGGCTTTGGGAAATGTAAAGATGTGCACGACCACCCTTGGACGGTTTTAAATAACCATAGAAAGTGTGAGCCCTCTAATTGAAGACTGTAGTCTGTATGGATAGAAAATACAAACCAGCCGTACATCGTTTACTTGAGAAAGCATTAAGCTGTAAAGTAATTATTTCCAAAAGGCATAGGTGTGGTTCTGTGGTAAGAAGCTTGGTTTTTAACCACATGGTTTGGGGTTCAGTCCCACTGCATGGCACCTTGAGCAAGTGTCTTCTACTACAGCTTCAGGCCGATCAAAGCCTTGTGTATTTGGTAAACTGAAAGAAGCCCATCCTATATACTTATATATCTATGTGTGTGTGTCTTTGTGTCTGTTTGTCTCCCCATGACACCAACGCGGCTTGACAACCGGTGTTGGTGTATTGACGTCTTTGTAGCTTAGCAGTTCAGCAAAAAGAGACCAATAGAATAAGTACCAGGCTTCAAAAGAAAAAATAAATACGGAAGTTGATTCATTCAACTAAAAGTTCTTCAAGGCAGTGCCCCAGCATGGTCACAGTCTAAAGACTGAAACAAGTGAAAGATAATGGTAAAAGTAGTAACAAAGAGACAGTGGATAATATGGTTTCTGGAGTCAATTCATGACAGATCAGCCTTTTAGCACTTTGACAGAGCTATATGTCAGTGTAGTCTGAACCTGGTATGCTGAGCTTGTAGACTTGTCTCACCCTATACTTGATCAAAATTGATTGAAGCTAGTCAACTAAAATCGATTAATTTGGAGATCTGACCCCCTTCAAGACTACTCATCATCATCATCATTTAACGTCCACTTTCCATGCTAGCATGGGTTGGACGATTTGACTGAGGCCTGGCGAACCAGACTCCAATCTGATCTGGCAGAGTTTATACAGCTGGATGCCCTTTCTGACGCCAACCACTCCAAGAGTGTAGTGGGTGCTTTTACGTGCCACCGACACGAGGGCCAGTTTGGTGATACTGGCAACGGCCACGTCCAAATGGTGCTTTTTACGTGCCACCTGCACTCGCGACGTCCTCGCTCGAATGTTTCACGTGCCACCAACACAAGTGCTGGTAAGGCAATGCGGTAACGATCACACTCGAATGGTGTGCTATTGCTCTGTAACTATAAAATGGAGTGGAAAATTCTTTATGATCTTCTGCTTTCATGTTAACATTGATATTAACTGTTATGATGATGCAATTATGAAATTTGAAAGCAAATTTACTCTAATGCTACCCATTTTCTCCATAACAGGTTGTTATATTTAAAGTAGATTTCGCGCTGGGCGAAATGCTTAGTGGTATTTCGTCTGTCGTTACGTTCTGAGTTCAAATTCCGCCATGGTCGACTTTGCCTTTCATCCTTTCGGGGTCGATAAATTAAGTACCAGTTTCGTACTGGGGTCGATGTAATCGACTTAATCCCTTTGTCTGTCCTTGTTTGTCCCCTCTATGTTAACCCTTGTGGGCAATAAAGAAATATATATTTAAAGTAGATTTAAATTTGCTAACCTCATTTTTCTTCTAGCTAAGATTATATTGTCTAAGAAAATATTGGAATGAATTAAATGTAAGTTATGAAAGTGTTAAGTGTATGTATGCATACATGCATGTATGCACCTACCTGCCTGCCCACACATAGGTATTTGTCCAACCTATTGCAGCAATGAGAAAACAGAACAGCTGTTGATAGATTATATTTTAACAGCAATCATTTTAAATAATAATAATAATAATGAAATTATTGTATACAGTGCTCAGGTGCACCACAACTTGTCAAAGGTGCATATAAAGCATATACAGTAGTGTACAAATGTCTGAAAAGTGAACAGTGTAAGAGTCAGATACATGCTTGCGTGTGTATGGAGGGGAGAAAATCAGGTGTAGTGTTGGTGAATCTCAGAAAGCATGGAAGTTCTGAAGGATGCAGTGCTCCGACAACTAACAACTGATGCTGGCAGTCTGTTCCATGCTTCAGCAACTCTTAGCATGAAAAAATGTTTCCGAAAGTCATGGGAGCTGTGCTGTTTTCTGACTTTGTAAACATGTCCACGGGTGTTAGACAGGTGGAGTTTGAAAAGGTGCTCTGAGTTATTCATCTTGTAACCAAGATATTCATCTTGGTTATGTTGCAATATGCATGTTTTAGTGCAGTATTTATACTGAGGTATTTTGTCTATGCTTGATTACTATTTGTAAGGTATTAAGCTGTCAGCCCTTTAACAGTATGGCAAACCATTTTGTAGAAACTAATTATATTTAAAGATTAATTAAAGAATTGTTGAAGCCTTAAACAAAATTCCTGTGGTATTTGGTTACGGCCCTTTACATTCAGGATTCAAATACTGACTATGTCAACTTTGCCCCTGCTCTTTCCAGGCTCAAGAAAATACAGAACCAGTCATGTTTTAGGGTTGGTTTAATATACCTATAAAACATTCTAGATGTGAATGGAATCATATTGTGTACATAGCTTCTCTACAGACTTCTTTAGAATCGTTCTTTCTTTTATTCTTTTACTCGTTTCAGTCATTTGACTGCAGCCATACTGGAGCACCACCCTTAGTCAAACTATTCAACCCTTGGACTTATTCTTTGTAAGCCTAGTACTTATTCTGTCGGTCTCTTTTGGTGAACAGCTAAGTTACAGGGATGTAAACACACCAACATCAGTTGTCAAGCAATGGAGGGAGGACAAACACAGACATATGCACACACACACACACACACATATACAACAGGCTTCTTTCAGTTTCTGTCTACCAAATCCTCTCACAAGGTCTTGGTTAGCCTAAGGCTATAGTAGAAGGTACTTGCTCAAGGTGCCCTGTAGTGGGACTGAACCTGGAACCATGTGGTTGGGAAGCAAGCTTCTTACCACACAGCCACTCCTTTGCCAATCAGTTGACGTTTTTTTTTCTTTTTCGTATCTTTAATCTCTCAATATTTTTCATTCTAGGGAGAGTTTGACTTTGTGAATTGTGATTCAGTCGGTTATGCAGAAAATCGCCATGAGCCTTTGCCTACCAAACCTGGAATGGTGGCACGTTTGATGGAGCTGAAGAAACGCCGACAATATATTGCAAGTGGTAAGATATATTTTATGTGTCGTTTGTCATTCAATGTAAATAGTGAGATCTTTTGGTCTGCAACCCTTACATATAATCTCCATCATAATCAGTATACTTACTAATGCTTACCATAGCATGGGCTGGACAGTTTGACAGGATGCAAAGAGCTGGAGGACCATGTCTTGTTGAAACATCTGAATTTGGTAGAGATTGTTTTTCTGGGTACATTATTACATAATACAACTACTAAAGAGATTGTCTCTGCTCAAGTCACTGACCAGTTTACAGAATGTAATGGGTCCTTTTTCTGTGACAACGGTACAACTAACATCACCTTGTAACTTTGTAAGACTAACCCTTTAACATTTAAACCGGCCGCATCCAGCTTAAATATTTTGTCTATTTTATGTTTGAACCAGCCAGATCTGATCTCTCACACCTACCCTACAATGTCATTCTGAAAATGCAACAATCACATTAATGAACTCTCAAAACTATGAGGTGATGCCTAATTAATTTAAGACAATGTGAATAAATAAGCTTTACGTTTGACAGAAAATCTGAATACTAAAGGGTTAAAGAATTGTCTCATTCCTGACAAAGAGGAAGAATAAGGAAGAGAGAGAAAGAAAGAAAGAGTGTGTGTGTGTGTGTGTGTGTGGTGTCTTTAGATGCAGTGTTGTGGGAAATTAAAGTATGACAAGAGGAACAGATTTGTTGTTGCGAGAGAGGGTAGTAGTGAAAAGAGTAAAGTTTTCCCAGACACCCCTATCATCTCACACTTTGTTTATTACAGGTGCCTGTAATGCTTGTAACGTTTCATTTTCTTCCATTCTGAAAAGAAGAGTAAGTATTATGTTTCTCAAAAATCTAATTCATCATCATCATCGGGGTCTGGGAAGCCAGGAGGCTGCACCAGGCTCCAGTCTGATCTGGCAGTGTTTCTACAGCTGGATGCCCTTCCTAATGCCAACCACTCCATGAGTGTAGTGGGTGCTTTTTACGTGGGAGGCTGGCAGCGGCCACAATCGGTTGGTGCTTTTTATGTGTGACTGGCACAGAAGCCAGTCAAGGCAGCGCTGGCATCGGCCACGTTTGGATGGTGCTTTTTGCATGCTACCGGCACAGAAGCCAGTCAAGGCAGCGCTGGCATCAGCCATGTTCAAATGGTGCTTTTTGCGTGCTACCGGCACAGAAGCCAGTCAAGGCAGCGCTGGCATCGGCCACGTTTGGATGGTGCTTTTTACGTGCCACTGGCACAGAAGCCAGTCAAGGCAGCGCTGGCATTGGCCACGTTTGGATGGTGCTTTTTGCGTGCTACCAGCACAGAAGCCAGTCAAGGCAGCGCTGGCATCGGCCACGTTTGGATGGTGCTTTTTACGTGCCACTGGCACAGGTATCACAACTACTATTTCTATTTGATATTTATTTCGATGTTGATGTACTTGACTCAATAGGTCTCCTCAAGCAATTAAATTTCAAAATAAATTTAGATATATCAGTTGCCATGCATTCAGTGAGACTTACTAAGGCAGTAGTGTATGACTGGATACTCTTCATGCGGACAACTTAATTGTTTTTCTTGCAAGTTATCTTTATACCACAGCTCTTCTTAACACAGTGTCATTGTTGAGCTATGGGATCTGTTGTTTAGAAGACATGTAAACAAGCATAACAACTTTTTCTTAATATATGTCAACATGAAGACATGTTGAAACATCACAAGCAAATACACATACACGCGTTTATATGGTATCTTCATTTAGATTATCATGTTGCATCTACTTTCTATGCTCTTTTGGGTTGGGTGATTTGATAGGTTCCAACAGCTTGGAGGGCCATGTCTTGTGAAATGTCTGTTTTTTGGGCTGGATTTTCTTCCTAACATCAACCAATGCATCCAGTGTGTGGGTTGAATGCATTTTCTCAAGGCACCAACCTTGTATGTTTATCTTTGACTGTGTATTTGCAAAGAATATAAATGTGAGAAACTTGTTCTCTTTGAACAAATTTGAGCAAGTCCCAGATATATTCTCTCATCATCATCATCATCATCGTTTAACGTCCGCTTTCCATGCTAGCATGGGTTGGACATAGTTCTGGGAAGCCAGAAGGCTGCACCAGGCCCATTCTGATCTGGCAATGTTTCTACAGCTGGATGCCCTTCCTAACGCCAACCACTCCGTGAGTGTAGTGGGTGCTTCTTACGTACCACCGGCACAGGTGCCAGACGAGGCTGGCAAACGGCCACGATCAGATGGTGCTTTTCACGTGCCACCGGCATGGAGGCCAATCGGGGCGGCGCTGGCAATGGCCACGTTCGGATGGTTCTCTTACATGGCACTGGTATCACAACTACAATTTCCATTGATGTGGATTGATTAGAAATGCAGTGAACATTAATTGTCCCATTGGAAATGTATGACTCTTGCAATATAAATTAAAATCTCACACCTCGACTGACACTCCATCGGTTACAATGACAAAGGTTTCTGTTAATCTGATCAACAGAACAGCCTGCTCAAGAAATTAATGTGCAAGTGGCTGACATGTGTACCCTTAACGTAGTTCTCAGGGAGATTCAGCATGGCACAGAATGTGACAAGGCTGGCCCTTTGAAATACAGGTACAATTCATTTTTGCCGACTGAGTAGACTGAAGCAACATAAAATAAAGTATCTTGCCCAAGGACACAATGTGCTGCCAGTATTTGAACTCACAACCTTACGATCATCAGCCAAATGCCCTAACCACTACGCCACATGCCTGCCTGCTTCAATACATGCAATTATCCAAACACACAGTATTCACTGAAACATTGGCTCCTAATTTTCAACAGTCTACTGTTACTTGTTTATAATTCAGTGAAATGAATGTTTACACTTAATCACACACTCAATATTTACTCTGTCTTGTCTGTTTCAAACTAATAGATTTCTACTTTCGTTCATTTCCAGTACTACTGTCGTCACTGTGGTAACCACTTCTGCGCTAAATGTTGTGCTCAAAAAGTACCCAAGTCCTTATTTGGAGCCACAGGTTGGTGAATTTTTTTCCAGTTACCTCCTTAGTTATATGACATACTGAAAAGCAGCGAGCTGGCAGAATCGTTAGCATGCTGGGCGAAATGCGTAGCCGTATTTCGTTTGCCGTTACATTCTGGGTTCAAATTCCGCCGAGGTCGACTTTGCCTTTCATCCTTTCGGGGTCGATAAATTAAGTACCAGTTACGCACTGGGGTCGATGTAATCGACTTAATCCGTTTGTCTGTCCTTGTTTGTCCCCTCTATGTTTAGCCCCTTGTGGGTAGTGAAGAAATAGGTATTTCGTCTGCCTTTACGTTGTGAGTTCAAATTCCGCAGAGGTCGACTTTGCCTTTCATCCTGTTGGGGTCAATAAATTAAGTACCAGTTACGCACTGGGGTCGATGTAATCGACTTAATCCATTTGCCTGCCCTTGTTTGTCCCCGCTGTGTTTAGCCCCTTGTGGGCAGCAAAGAAATATATATGACATACTGATATATCAGCATCCTTTAATATCCTGGTAAACTGACTGATCTATTGATTGAGGAATCAAATAATTATTTTATACATAATTTAGTTCACTTTCCCACTCACTTTATCAACATAACACTTCTCAAAAAAAACAAAAGAAAAAAAACTGTCTTTCTCACTTCAATCTTCTGTTCAGAAGGCAATTAATTGTCTCATCGCTGTGCATCTTCCTGGCAAGCTCCACCTGTCTAACACCCGTGGACATGTTTACAAAGTCAGAAAACAGCACAGCTCCCATGACTTTCGGAAACATTTTTTCACACTAAGAGTTGCTGAAGCATGGAACAGACTGCCAGCATCAGTTGTTAGTTGTTGGAGCACTGCATCCTTCAGAACTTCCATGCTTCCTGAGATTCGCCAACACTACACCTGATTTTCTCCCCTCCATACACACACAAGCATGTATCTGACTCATACACTGTTCACTTTCCAGACATTTGTACATTACTGCATATACTTTATACGCACTTTTGACAAGTTGTGGTGCACCTGAGCACTGTATACAATAATTTCATTATTATTATAAATCTTACACAAAGGCATTCAGTCAATGCACATTTCAGTGTAGCAAGTTACTTAATCCATTAATGACAGCATATTTTTCTAGATAGGATTTTCTACGTACATCACTCCAGGAGAGCCTTTATATTCTAGCCCAACTGTCTCTTCTGGCTTTTCGCTACTTTAAGGAAGCGGAGCAGCATTCATAACCTTTGTGTGGAGGCACATGGCCTAGTGGTTAGAGTAGCGCACTCGCAGTCGAGGGATCGCAGGTTCGAATCTCAGACCGGGCATTTTTTTTTTATATTTATGAGCGAAACACCTAAGCTCCATGCAGCTCCTGCAGAAGGTAATGGCAAACTCCTGCTGACTCTTTCGCCACAACTTTCTCTCACTCTTTCCTCCTGCATCTTGCAGCTCATCTGCGACGGACCGGCGTCCCGTCCAGGTGGGGAACCTATTACGCCAAGAAACCGGGAAACCGGCCCTTATGAGCCAGGCATGGCTTGAGAAGGAACAACCATTCATAACCTTTGTAGGTACTCACAGACTGGTGAGGTTTGAGGCAGCTGATACTCAGTTTCAATTATTTTCAAAGGGGACAAGAGAAGGAAAGCAGGCACATAAGGTGAGTCTGCATAGAAGTATCCAGCTTGCTAGTTCAGCGCAGCAGGGTCCATTATGGTCAGAGTAGAAGGGATGTGTTAACGAAACAGTACATCTGTGAACTGCTTCTAACAGATGATGAGCTTCAAAAAACAGAAAAGAAATACTTTGAGCCAGAATAACTAGTAGTCACGGATGAGGGCAGCTTCTATAGGCAGCACCTTTTAGTAAAATCATTTGATATATATAATGTTGCCTGGACAGTAGGCATGTGTAATTTCAGATGTAGCTTCTGGTGGTGACGGGTAGGGGTAAGATCAGACCAGATTCTGTGGATGTTGGTATAAATGTGAAAAAATTGTACAGCAACAAATGATGTCATTAAAAATATAAATTAAATCCTATAACAACTACAGCTGTGTGTGTGTGTGTACATACACACACACGTTTTATTATATTTGAGGATTGCTTATTAGACAAAGCTTCACTTAGCAATTTATTGATTTTAAAACTATATCTCCCCTACTTCCTCCGTCAGCCCTAACATTCAGAGATGTTCAAAGCATCTAGATTAAATAACAAAGTGTTAATTCTCCCATTGCATGACTTCTTAGAACCATAAAAGTTCAGTAATTAATCAATCAATTGAACAGTTAATGTAGGATAATTATATATAAAATGATTTCTCTGTTTTTAATTTCAGCTCCTTCAGCTCAAACCGAGACTGTTCTGGTGTGTAATACTTGCTACAATATGCTCATGAAGAAAGAAGATAAAGAGAAACCAAGCTGAATAACTGTTTGGTGACAGCTTGTCATCTGAACTACACACTTTAAGAGCATCAAACACTCCGAGAGAAAACTGTGCTGTCCTAGACTTACTCCTCAGCAAGACCACAACACCTGCTGCCACAAGCGACACTCACCGTTCCGACAAGAGTATGGACATCAGTATTATTTCAAAAGAAGCAGAAAACAATCATACTTTCAGTTTCCTTCTGTTCTTTTCATTATGGTTTTTCTAATTGTTAAAGTTTTAACTTTAGAAATTCACACATTATTTTCAGTTTTGTGAGTACCCAGTTTGAAAGGAATGGTCCCAGAGGAATTCAGATCATGTTTCAAAACTTAGTGAGAGGAATTTTTTAAGTTAAAAAAAAAAAAAACCCAGTATTTCTCCTTTATTTTGAGAGTAGTATGAAAGCAAAGCCTAATAATTTATTTTAAATAACCCTTCCCAACCTATATATATATATACACATCCAGTTTTTGCTTCAGTGCCAGTGTAGTTACTCTTTCATAAAGAGTTTTATCTTCAGTGTGAAGAATGCTTGCAGTTGGCTAAAATAAAAAGAGATGGGTTATGGTTGTTCTGTGTGTGAAGAACAGGTTTGGATTACGTAACTATACAAATTGCGTTTGCTTATATTTGAAGTTGGAGTAACTGTTTCATTGACGGAACTGATTAACGTAATTCTGTTAATTGGTTTCTTCTGCTCAATTACTATTTTAGTAAACTTCCATAAAGTATTAGTCATAAATAAGGGGAAACCTTATAAGTATTGTCGTAATAGATAGCAGTAGATTGGAAGTGCTACAAAAGAAATTTAATATTCAGAGAAAATTAGACATAATCCCAGCTGTTGACCTACGGTGGAATTACCTTTACGTATTTCCGCAGCAAAAAGCTATATTTAGTTAAGTTGTACCAGAGACAGTTAACACAACACTTCATTTTTCTGACATACAAAATACATTTATCCTGCATTATTGCATTGTGTATGGCACAAGTGAATCCAAAATCTTAATCTTTATTGTTTTGATGGCTAATAATTTTGCTACTTAGTAACAAAAATTCAAATCATTATCAACAATGTCTTTATCTAACTGTGGTCAAATTTGCCTTTCATCCCAGCCCCTCTTATTTAACATGTGCTATTATATTGCTATACTGTCATCTCATCTGTAGGGTCCTATTGCTAATATGAGAAACCGTTCTTAATTTAGCCTTGCTGCATTAATGCTTCAATGTTTGGATTTGCTTCTGCTCTTTACTCATAACATTTATTCTTACCAGATCATTTTATCAGTGATTTGTCATGTTACTTTTGTCTTGTTCTTTCAAACAAGATCTGAGAATATGAGTGAAAAAGTTTCCACCATCTCAGTCAAACAATTATTTAATAATGGATAAATTTCAATTTTAAATAAATCTAGTTGAGCTCACAGCAATTTTATTAAAGGCAGGGTATATGGCAGATTTCAAGAGAACTCAGTATGCAAAAATAGGGTCATTTTGCACAGCTTAAATTCTACAATTGAAAAGTTTAAATTTAAAAGTAACTTCTATATTGACAGAGTTACTATATTAACTACAGTTACTTACTAAAAGTATATTTCTCTGTTCCCCACCCCAAGAAATCTTAATGCAAACTTTAAGTATCCCACTAAATTAAGACAGAATTGTTAGTGCCAGACAACATGCTTAGCAACATTTCTCCTGGCTTTATGTTCTGAGTTCAAATTCCACCAAGATTAACTTTGCTTTTCATCCTTCCAGGGTTGATAAAATAAATACCAGTTGAGCACTGGAGTCAATGTAATTGACTGGGGCATACTTGACAGAGAACATTTTCTTTCCAAGAAATCAATAATCAAATAGAATTATTTGGTGAGTGAATCATGGAAAATGCTTTTTACTGATGAAGTATTACGATGATGGCGAAATAAGGATTGATTTCATATTATATATGAGCAGGGGATAAACTACCTAAAGAATGTTTAGTGGTGTACATTCAAGCCATAATAAATTTGATATTTAAGGATGAACCCTTTCTTTTAGACTTACCAACTACTTTATAAATCATTGTGGAATATGAACACTTTAAATATGAAAGTATTGGGTTTATATTATCAGCTTAAAGTGTGTGTTGGTAATTCTGTTTCTAGGGTTACAAGTCCGTCCTGTATAACCATTAAGTTCTGAGCCAACAAAAAGAAAAAAAAACTTGCTTTATTAAAGTGTATAAGGTAAAGTTATACTTATAACCAAATCTTCCAGGTCTTCAACAAAATATTTTAAATATACAAAGTGTTTCAGAGATTTTTTTCTTCAATTATTTACTATCAGCTACAAGTATTTTTCAAAGTCTTATCTATCAAAACCTGTTTTTGAGAGGCTGTACAACACATCTAATCCTCTCTTCAGCATTGTTCTCATTTTCTTCAAACACTGTTGACCTTTTCTATATTCATGGGATAAAGTTTACATTAAAATTTCATTCTTGATGGGACCATCTCTAACGAAGCAAAACTGAATTGAAATATTTAAGTTTTCTACCACTTCCTACATCAAACATCACACGAAATCTTTTACCAAGAATTGCTTTTATCTAGTCGTATTAAAATTATGTTGATACTGATAATGAGATAACGAGAAACGTGTTTCTAATGTAAAAACAATCATTCGGTGTTCAAATGGATTCATTTTGTCTTGATTTCCTTTTTTTTTTTTTTTTTTTTTTTTAATGGTCTCAGACTTAATGGGAATTCATTTTATCATGCGACTGGGTGTGAATTAGAAATATTTCCAAGGAGTTGACTCTTACACAAAAGCTACTGCAATTTTTGTGTTCCAGGAACTGAAACTTAAAATGTAATTTTTTTTTTTAAATCAAAAATCCTTATCACTCACTAAATTGGAGTATGGTCAATTTGTTTAATTTCTGGAAAAAAACATTATCTCTAATTTTGAAGGACCCACGATTGCAGAAAAATCAAACAAAGGAGAGAAAAAAAAACCCAAAACAAATTTGATCTGTCTTCCTTCTTGCTATAAAAACAAATCTTTAAACTGTGAACGAATGACTGCAACATGTTTCCGTGTTTGGTGTTACTCTTTGTGGTGGCTGGTGATAACAAGTAGTCACAATTCTTTTATTTACAATGTGCAACCACATTAGATTGTTGATATTGTGCTGTTATTTTGAAACTCACTTGTTAAAATCTATCACCAAAAAGCTACTTCTTTTTTTTTTTTTTCCAATATGAAATATTCTCATGTAATTTTCCCAAGACTATTGACATTGAGTATTTCACTCTATTTGCAATTGTGATAAACTGTCTTTATTATGTAAATAATAATAATAATAATAATAATAGAAAGTTTTATATAGCTCCGAGCATCTTTAAACATTATATTGGATTTGTTTTTATTTTATTCCTTATTTTTTTTTTACATTGTTTATCATTTCATTCATACCGAGCCACTACTTGTCTTTTAATTACAGAAGTATTCAAATTACACAGCAGTGGAGGCACATGGCCTAGTGGTTAGAGCAGCGAACTCGTGGTCGAGGGACCGCGGGTTCAAATCTCAGACCGGGTGATGTGTGTGTTTATGAGCGAAACACCTAAGCTCCACGCAGCTCCGGCAGAAGGTAATGGCGAACTCTGCTGACTCTTTCGCCACAACTTTCTTTCACTCTTTCCTCCTGCATCTTGCAGCTCACCTGCGATGGACCGGCATCCTGTCCAGGTGGAGAACCTATACACCAGGAAACCGGCCCTTATGAGCCAGGCATAGCTCAAAAAGGAACAACAACAAATTACACAGCATTAGGATTACAGCTAGCTTGTGAGAATTGACACATACCTACATGTCTTGCTGCAAACACTGTTTCTTAATAACTATTCTAATACTCATTTAGTTACTTTCAAATTTCAGTCCATCATTTTAAAGCCTTTTGTAGTTGTAGCTATTTAAAATTATTCTACCAACAGGTGCCATCAATTTGAAGTGATCTGCTTTTTTGTATGCAGCAGTCATTCTCCAATTGCCTGAACCAATGCAGTCTCCTCTCTTACACCTAATTCTGCTTAACCCTTTAGTGTTCGCATTATTCTGCCAAAATGAATGCTTCTTCATCCACATTGTTTTGAACTAATCATGCATTATCTTGTAGCTATGAGATTTTGATGAGGTAGCTGTTAATTTTTAAAACGATATTGTAGGGTTGGTGTGAGAGACCAGATTTGGCCAGTTTGAACATAAAACAGGCAGAATACTTTTAGCCAGATATGCCAGGTTTAAGGGTTAAAGAGTTTTTCTTCTTTCTACTCAGGTTTTCAAGCACACTAACACTGAACATCATTTGTAGCATACAAACTTTTCTTTCTAGTCTTCATAAATTACCTGAATTCAAAGCCCTTATCTTGTTACCATGCTACATTGCAATTCTAACACAATCTGCCCTTAACTCTAAGGAATAAAACACTTGATGCCAACATTGGTAATGGCTCTCTTAACTTTTTCAAACCTGCTCTTATCCTGGTTACACAACAACCACCTCCCCTACTAATTATGTTTCTTGGGTAATAGTTGTTCTATATTTTAGAGTTGAGGAATTCTATACATTATTTACATTGGATGGATGTATCCTCATCTTGTTTGTTGATACAAGGTTTTGGCAGATTTATTTGCCAGCTTCCATCAGGTGTCCTGGTAGAATTTTGAACCTAACCCTGGGTTCTCGTTCCTAAGGTTTTTTTTTTTTTTGCTGATATTATTTATTCAAGGCACTGCCTGGAATTGAACTCAGAATCTTGGTTAGTAGCCCATGCTCTTCATTATGCTATATGGGCATATAGCGTAATGGTTAAGAACACAGGCTACTAACCCCAAGATTCCAAGTTCAATACCAAGCAGTGCCTTGAATAAATAACATAAAAAAGATACCTTAGGAGTGAGAATCCAGGGTTGGGTTCAAAATTCTACCAGGACGCCTGATGAAGGCTGGAGAGTAAATCAGCCGAAACGTGGTAACAGAAGATGAGGACACATATCTGTCCAATGTAAGTTATAGAAGTTATCAACAACTAGCAAACCATCAGAGTATTTAACTGGATCTGTTTCCAGTGTGATCATATGCATTGCTCCAGTACGTTGTCATAGGAAGCCTAATTCCTCTGTTAATTTAATCAATGATTCCACTCCACTACACATCATGTGTGTTTATTGAGTACAGGTTCAGGATATGACGTTTCTGAGCTCTGACTTCTTAGTCTCTTCTAAATTTACTTTGACCCTCTCAAATCTAAGTTTAGTTCACATGCCTGGAATTCCTAATTCCAATAAGGATTCAGTTATGAGAACATGACAACATATAAGAGGAGTTCCTATGGCCAGCTAGTCGTGAACACCTTCATGATGGCCTGAAATCTGTATTGTGTGTGTGTGTGTGGCACAGGCACGGCTGTGTGTAAGAAGTTTGCTTCCCAATCACATGGTGTTGGGTTCAATCCCACTGCAAAACACTTTAGGCTCTGTGCTGAGCAGTTTTTATTTCTTTACTACCCACAAGGGGCTACACACAGAGGGGACAGACAAACGGATTAAGTTGATTACATTGACCCCAGTGCGTAACTGGTACTTATTTAATCGACCCCGAAAGGATGAACAGCAAAGTCGACCTCGGCGGAATTTGAACTCAGAACGTAGCAGCAGACGAAATACCGCTAAGCATTTCGCCCGGCATGCTAACGCTTCTGCCAGCTCACCACCTTTATGAGAACATGACAACATATAAGGAGTTCCTATGTGCTGAGCAGTTTGGGAGTAGATGGAAACTGGAAGAAGCCCATCGTGAGTGTGTATAAGTCTTTGTGTCTATCCCTGCAATCACTTGACAAATGGTACTGGTTCATTTATGTTCCTGTAACTTTGCAGTTCAGCAAGAGAGACCTATAGAATAAGTACCAGACTTACCCTAGTATGGTCCAAGTCCAATGAATGAAACAAGTAAAAAAAAAACAAAAAAGAAAGACCATTTTCATAATTACTTCCTAAACATTACATGGGTCAAACAAAATTATGTTTGGGTAGAAAGCCTTCTGGTTGCTACCCACTTCCTACACTTGTTTTCCAAATGAGGTAATAACCTCCCAATCTAAAAACAACACAAGTAAGTGTGGAGATAAACAACAAGATATGATTGAGGCTTTTGCTCAAATATTGCACATGTCTACCAGGGGATCTATTTCTAGCCCCCCCCCCTTCATCTTTATTATAGTCCTCCAAGCTATAGCTGAGGAATTTAAGACTAGTTGCCCTTGGGAGCTCCTTTATGCCAATGACCTTACTCTTATTGCTGAATCGCTACCAGAACTAGAGAAGAAATTTCAGATATGGAAGCAAAGATGTACTTTTATAATTGAATGCAAGCAAATGACACCAAGGAAACCATTGTTTACAGCCATCAAACGCATCAGATGAGGGGAAATATGTACTCATGCAAACACATGTATATATATGTATATATCAAGCTTCTTTCAGTTTCCGTCCACTCGCAAGGCTTTAGTCATTGTGAACAATATAGTAGAAAACCTGTCCAAGTTACCATACAGTGGCACTAAACCTGGAAGCAGGTGGTTGGGAAACAGACTTTTTAACTACACAGCCACATACCAGGTATACTTAGCCAGGAGAGGAGGAGGAGGAGGTTAACCAATGTTCTGTGGCATGAGGATCAGAGGCTTCAGGTGTTATGGACCATAAAACAGTGTAAGAAAATCATACCATGGAAGGAGAGAAGTGTGTTTGCATGGATGATGGCTCACTTTGCAGTTAGTGATTCTGCAAAGAAGGAGGCTTGGAAGCGCCACTGAAAGGTTGCTAAATGTAGAGAATGTATGGGGAGGAGCAGAGTCAACTATCTGAATCGACAGTAGCTTAGATAAAAGCAATTGAAGATATTAAGACTTGGCCAAAAATAAACTTCTATATCTGGCTTTTGTTGACATTGCAAAAGCCTTTGACAGGGTCCTCTGCTCCTTTATCTGGTGGGCAATGCAGAAGCTAGGACTAGATGAGGACTATTTCATTCTGACCTTCACACATCTTGTGCTTAGTCCCCACATCTCATTATTATACAGCATCACACTTCATACATAAGCAATATTCAGTCTACCTTTCATTAAAAAGAAGATTCCTCTTGTTACCATTAGAAGTAATAGCTCCATGAACTTTTGCCAATCTCCTCTTGTTCTGGCTACCAGAGCACCCACCTCCATGGCTGATTATGTTGTCTTGGTAACAAGTTTTGGAAGGCTCGGGTAGAGCACCGTCTGAAACAAGCCTTTAGTATCCAGTGTCTCCAGAATTCTTTCTTGCTGAGATAGGATTACACATGTAAAAACCCTCCATCAAATCAACTCCAGCATTTAGTCCACACCACGTAAAACATCAACTTGGCTGAAACATTGTGTGG
Source organism: Octopus sinensis (assembly GCF_006345805.1). Lineage (NCBI taxonomy): Eukaryota > Metazoa > Mollusca > Cephalopoda > Octopoda > Octopodidae > Octopus > Octopus sinensis. Next base: position 13,947,259 of record NC_043011.1, on the reverse strand, counting down.
ATGTGATTTGCATCTCTCTTGTGGGAACCTCTACGGCCAGCTGCACCATGGTTAGCACATGGTTGGTGAATTAAAGAAGCAGTTCAGAGATTTTGAAGAGGAGTTTCTAATGGAAAATAATTGATGTAAAATAACTTTTCATTAAGGATGTATGTAATTGTGAGGTACAACAGTTATAACTAAAAAGACCAGTCAGTTTGCAGCATGGTATGGGCAGAGAAAATGGAGAAGGCATTGCCCCAGATGAGGGAGATGTGATGGAACACCCACTCCCATACATAGGGCTCGCAGTTGTGGATGGCAGTGAGCAGGGATGAAGTCCAGGTGCCCAGAATGCCAGAGATCTCCATTGTCACAGGCTCATCTACAAATCTAGCTGAGAAAAACAGCTGATACTTTGAATTTGCCTTTCTTGGCCTGATAAGCAGTGAAGCCTGTGCTGGCAGCCAAAGAAAGTGTTGCAGCATGTGGCATCCCAGATGAGGGCAGGGTGCTATCACTGTGGAACAGGAAATTAGTCATGCAGTCTGGCCTTTCACTATCCCCTCGGTCCAGCCCTGCTAACTTGAGCTGGGAAGACTAACTTGCAGCATTTAGGCTATGCTCTTTGCTCTTTTGCTTGTTTCAGTCATTTGACCGCAGCCATGCTGGAGCACCGCCTTTAGTCGAGCAAATCGACCCCAGGACTTATTCTTTGTAAGCCTAGTACTTATTCTATCGGTCTCTTCTGCCAAACCGCTAAGTGACGGGGACATAAACACACCAGCATTGGTTGTCAAGCAATGCCAAGGGGACGAACACAGACACACAAATATATATATATATATATATATATATATATACATATATAAATTAAATTATATATTATAGAAAAATTGAATATTATAGAAAGATTAAATATAAGATAAAACACTTACACACACTTACACACACACACACAGACACACACACATATATATATGTATAGATTGTTAGCCACTACACACATTTTTTTCTCTCCTTGTTTTTTCTGTGTCCCTTTCTGTAGAAGAGCATAGGCTCGAAACGTAAAAGACTTTTTCTATTCCTGAGCATTATACTAATACATCTGTTTGTTTTGTACACCACCTGTCTTCATCTTTTGTTTTTTAACCCTTAAATGTTCGAATCTATTCACTAATTCTGCTTGTTCTTAAAATATAACCCTTTAATTTGTTTATCCCCTCGGTACCAAGTTAATTTGTTCGTTACTCTGTTCATTTCTTCAAACCCCGATTGTTTTAAGTCTACTGTCCCCAATCAAAATCTTCGCAGCCCGCCATATGCCTCGGTATGAAGATATTTCGTTCGTCCTCCGCCATTACTTTCAATCAAAACTTCCGTCTTTCCAACCCACTTCCGGTGAACCTATATAAATAATCACCTCGTGTGCTTATCTTTCATTCACCCCTTCTTGACCACACAGCGATGATCATAGCAAGCAAGCTAAGAATTCTCATTTCATCTCTTCCTGACTCTTGTACTACACACATACATTTGCTGCTAACCCTTAAATGTTCGAATCTATTCACTAATTCTGCTTGTTCTTAAAATATAACCCTTTAATTTGTTTATCCCCTCGGTACCAAGTTAATTTGTTCGTTACTCTGTTCATTTCTTCAAACCCCGATTGTTTTAAGTCTACTGTCCCCAATCAAAATCTTCATCCCCTCGGTACCAAGTTAATTTGTTCGTTACTCTGTTCATTTCTTCAAACCCCGATTGTTTTAAGTCTACTGTCCCCAATCAAAATCTTCGCAGCCCGCCATTCGTTCGCGGTTTGCCCGCCCTCCCACCCCCACCACCCATACCGGAGAACACTCTGTTTACACCATCCTCACCGGATATCCCCTCTACCACCGCCACCACTACGTGTGTCTGTTCCTCCTACCCCTCCTCCTCAATATACTTTCTCATTATGTATTTTACCCCTGCCTCTTCCCCCCTGGACAGAAGCAGCTGGCGCTGCAGCTCATCAAACGTCCCACTTAACCTGTTATCTTATGTTCCTCCTGTTTTGAAATGTGTCACTGCCTCAACCGGCTATCTCCTTCCAGCCCCCCCCCCCACTCTTGATATCCTACGTTTTACTTCCTACTTTTCATTCTGTCTAGAACCTGCCACCAACCCTACCTGTCATCGTTTCTCTTTACCCCAAACCTTCCCCACTGGTGCTCCCCTATATTACATGCACCCCCCACCACTCTCTCTCCCTCTCTCCTCTCTGCCGGAACCCCCCCCTGCCGCAATGCAACGAAAAAAGGCAATAACCGATCGTGGCCGATGCCAGACCCCTCTGGCACCTGTGCAGGTGGCACGTAAAAAGCACCCACTACACTCGCGGAGTGGTTGGCGTTAGGAAGGGCATCCAGCTGTAGAAAAAACTGCCAGATCAGACTGGAGCCTGGGGCAGTCCCTGCTCCCCAGACCCCGGTCAAACCGTCCAACCCGTGCTAGCGCGGAAAACGGACGTTAAACGATGATGATGATGATGATGATGATGATGATGATATATATATATATATATATACACACACATATACATATATACGACGGGCTTCTTTCAGTTTCCATCTACCAAATCCACTCACAAGGCTTTGGTCGGCCCGAGGCTATAGTAGAAGACACTTGCCCAAGATGCCACGCAGTGGGACTGAACCCGGAACCATGTGGTTGGTAAGCAAGCTACCTACCACACAGACACTCCTGCATCTGATATGCTTTATGATTTCATCGAAAGCAGCATAGTGTGGAAGGCAGCTACCACCATAATGGTATGACAATCAAAGATTACCTGAATATGCCTTTGAAGAGATGCAACATCAGCATTTCGTGAGTGGGAGATATTGTTACCTGTGTTCGAGTAATCTTGGTGATCTTGCTGTTGGAAGGAGATTAAAAACATGGATAAGAAACATACTCAGTATTACTAGAAGGGAGAAAAAGTGTATACTTGCAGAGTAATCTCTGAGCTCTCTAAAAAAAACGTTTATATGTTTCATCTGCAACTACTAAAGTTGCATAGCAAATATTGGGATGTGTCATCAAAGAATCTACAAATGAAAAAGATGATAGTTATCATCAGATTCAGTGGACAACCATAAAGCAAAGAAGTGGGCGCATGTAGATGTGCTTAGATAAGAGATACAAAGTTGATGAATGACAGTATTTGTTGACAACAAGGAGTGATGTGAAGTGGAAACGAAGTGGAGAGAGAACATCCAAAAACCCACTTTAACTCGCAAAATTGTAGTGAAGAAGTAGTAAGAAACACCTGAGGAATGGTTTTCATTTATTCATATCTTTAAGTACAAGTCAGTGTCTTACCTACCTAGATGTAAAATTAAATGTTACTTTGAATATGAAACTTAGTTCAGATCTGAGAGATTAAACCTCCATTCCATTTTAGTAGGTGTTTTTTATAAACCCTGTCAATGGAGGAGGTCCAACTGGCATACCAGTCGTTTGAGGACCTGTAGTGGGGGGTATCATTGATGGAGCTGTTGAAGGTGGACCCATGGGTGGAGGAAGATTTGTTGAAGGTGGACCCATGGGTAGATGAGATAACACAGGAGCAGTTGTAGGAGGTGCAATGGAGGGAGTAGAAGTTGAAGGAGGACCCATGGGGGGAGGACCAACTGAAGGAGGTCCCATGGGGGGAGGGCCTGTTGAAGGAGGTCCCATGGGAGGAAGGCTTGAAGGAGGTCTCATGGGGGGAGGGCCTGTTGAAGGAGGTCCCATAGGGGGAAGGCCAGTTGAAGGAGGTCCCATAGGGGGAGGGCCAGTTGAAGGAGGTCCCATAGGGGGAGGGCCAGTTGAAGGAGGTCCCATAGGGGGAGGACCAACTGAAGGCCTCATAGGTGGAGGGCCTGTTGGAGGTGGTCCCATGGGGGGAGGACCAACTGAAGGATGTCCCTTTAGGGGAGGGCCAGTAGGAGGTCCCACAGGGGAAAATACACCAAAATGATTTGCAGTGGCTTGAGAGCTACCAGGACTTGAATATTCTCGTCTTTTAGAATTTAATTGTGGTTCTGAGTAGGAAGGTGTTTGGAGAGGAGTTGAAGGTGAAGTAAGAGGAACAGCTGAAGAAGGAGGTGCAACTGTACTTCGGTTCATTGAATCTGGCCAATTCGTCTGAGGATAAATTCCTACTATTGAGTACAACTCCTTAAGTATAAGCAGCACTGTGTCTTCAGATTCCCTGTAAACAAAAAAACAATAAACTGGATAGACATGGATTCACAGCAGACTTAATCATAAGTGTTGTTTACACAGGTATTAGCTTTTCTGAATCAATTTGCATTGTGGTGTTCTCCCACTATCTTCTCTAGCTAGGCATGAAAGCCAAAACGTTTTAATGTCATTAAGTCTATGATGTTCATGTCTTTCCTATGGACAGTGGAGACACAGATGAGACTTCCAGAAGATAGGGTCCTTCTGTTACCAGTGTAATCTAAGAACTAATACCTATTTCTTTATTACCCACAAGGGGCTAAAACATAGAGGGGACAAACAAGGACAGACATAGGTATTAAGTCGATTACATCGACCCCAGTGCATAACTGGTACTTAATTTATCGACCCCGAAAGGATGAAAGGCAAAGCCGACCTTGGCGGAATTTGAACTCACAACATAACGACAGACGAAATACGGCTACGCATTTTGCCTAGTGTGCTAACGTTTCTGCCAGCTCGCCACCTAATACCATAGCTGGCATATATTCTCAAACACTTTACCTTCTATACATATTTTAACATCCACTTTTCTTATGCTTGTATCAGTTGGACAAAGTTTTATTGGAGGCAGTTTTTCTACAATTAGATGCCCCTCCTGTAGCCAACCTTCTCGTGTTTCCAAGCAAGGTAATATTGTAACATCTTTCTCAGAGCCAGACATTTTCACAGAATACTCAAAATGAATGACACTGTGTGACAGTAACATTCATTTATAACCATCATGTGATGTTAAGACTAGGCGACACAAACACACATGGTTGGGAAGCTGTCTTCTTAACCATAGCCATGTCTGTGCTTAGTATATATATACAAAGTAAGACAGGGGTTATGAGGGTAACCCACTATGGGATATCTGACTAATATAGGCAGAATGAGATACTTTTATCTTTAGGCTGAAACAGCTGTAAGGACCATTTTATGTGTATTATTCTTATGGTATTATTATCTTGCATATTGATGTATATTGTTTTGTTCGATTTGGATATTCCTATTTATATAAATCCTTAAAATCCTTAAAAATGTTTTTAGCCCGAAGGCCACGGCCATGCTGGGGCACCACCGCTGAAAGTTAATAAATAATATGAAATGGTAATATCTGTAAGTTGATGATTGAAATGAATTTGTTCCTCCATTTTCTTGTTTTATTTATATTTCCTGAGCGCCATACTAATACAATTGTTTGTTTGTATTCCACCTGCCTTCGTCTTTTGTTTATTTCCGTAAACCTGCCTTCGTCTTTTGTCTATTTTCATAAAGCTTCCCATTATATATATATATATATATATTATATATATATATATATATATATATATATGGTATGACTATTGCAATTACTTGCTACATTGTGCTTACTGGGTAGTCTACAGTTCACATTCTGCTCTTGTTAAAGATATTGAATTCAATGTTCTTGTCCCAACAGTGTTTGTTAGTTTGTAGTAAATATTAAGCTGAAAATCTGCAGGTATAGAAATCACCAACCGTGGCACTACACCAATGCATCAACTACATGGAGATTGGCAACAAGACACTATATTAATGTGCTTTCCTTTGAATCATTGCATGAACACAAAGTCATCTATGATACTTTTAAAACTCAATCGGTTTCAAGATATAATAATTTAATTCATTAGAAGTCAAGATGTTAGTCAGAACCAACACTAAATTAGTAGAAATACTGTACGGTTAATGACTTACCAATAGCAGCCATGACTAGTCAGTGCAAATAAATAATCGTTAAAGCTTTCAATAGGTTTCTCCTGTAAGACATAGTCAATTCTGCGTCCTTCATTTAACAGACCCATGCTGATTTCCTCATCATGACTAGAAGCAATGGCTGAAAAATGTTTGAAAGAAAATTTCAGTGAATATAATCCTCAAACAGAAAACTTGGTATATTTTAAACATATAGAATCAAATAAACGGAACTTTTCGGTTTGAACGTGTTTTTAAAAATAATTTCCACGTAACTAAACAGTTTTAAACTTCGTATACTGGTAGAATGTGTTTATAAAACATCTTTTTCTCTTGGCTTTTTTGAGAAAATTCTATAGTTTGTAAGATATTTGTTGTTTTTTTTCTTCAATTTCTGCAATTTCAACCAATTACTGACGTCTATTGAGGTAAAAAACATTCTGTGCCGTATGAATATGTCCCTCGTTTAAGAAACAGATTGGGTTTATTTACATTTGTGAAGAAAAAAAAGATACCCTTCCCCCAACCCCTAACCAACCCTAAAACATTGAAATGCAATAGATCGATACTAGGGTCATAATTATGGGTGACAATTTCATATGACACTGCTAGAAAAAACTGCTGTTCAATCCGAAAAGATCCAAATAAACCTATCAGACTACTGAAGTCATCATTAAAGCAAGTTAGTTTCTATTTGGAGATCAATTCCTACAGCCACCAGTTAACCGAGGTATTTTGTTTTTCAGCAATCACAACAATTGAAGTCTTAACTGTAAAACACAGAAGTTTCCTTAAATTATTTAGCTACTTGTCAATAGTGGATGTTACCGTAAACTAATTTTCCTTTTAGTTTAGCTGTGTAGAGGTGACAAACTGAAAGAGAACTATTTCAACCGATCCATCAAATCTACTCTGGATTGGCAATGGATACTAAAGAGATTTGTTTCATCATCATCATCGTTTAACGTCCGCTTTTCATGCTAGCATGGGTTGGACGGTTCAATTGGGGTCTGGGAAGCCAGAAGGCTGCACCAGGACCAGTCTGATCTGGCAGTGTTTCTACAGCTGGATGCCCTTCCTAACACCAACCACTCCGTGAGTGTAGTGGGTGCTTTTTACGTGCCACCGGCACAGAGGCCAGATGAGATATATTATAATATTAGTTTATATTTTTACTTTTGCTATGGAATAGTCTGGCGGATTTTCTGCAGTTATGATCTTTACAGATCAATGTAGCTTCAACACCAATGCTTGCAGGGGAAATGTTATTGTGAAGGGAATTTTAGAGGATTGACATTTTGAGGATGAAGGAATAGGAAAAGTGGCCAGCACAGGATCAATGAGGGACAAGAGGAAAGGCAAAAACAAGGAAACTTTTAAATAATATAGTTCCAGTAGTTGTGGAGATGTCAAAAATGTTTTTAATGAAACAAAGACTATTAATTAGAAATATTGAATTTCTAAATGTCTCAACAAGACATGAGCGGCGGTGGAGCAATAGAGTGGTTGTATAAAGTCAACATAATGTGACAGTCCCATGAAGGGAATTACACACACCGCTATATAGCTCTAGGAAGCATCGACACTTCCTAGGGCTACATAGCGGTGGTGTAGTTCCCTCTACGGGACTGTCAAGTTATGTTGACTTTATACAATCACTCTAAAAACTATTAATTCGAAAATGAAATATAAAGTAGGGTTTTTTTTTTTTTGTTTTCCCAGAAAATCTGTCCACTTACATGCAGTTTCACATTCATCGTCAGTAACAACTAACTGGTTAATAACATCACTCATTTCTTTTTCTACATGTTGTTCCAGTGATTGGTTTGAAGTGTGAGCTCTTGCAAATTCATTGATTGAATTCCAGGTACTCTTCAGGGAATCCAGAAATCTTTGCTTCAGATCAGAACCAACTCGGCTGAGACTTTCTCGCAATTCTGAAATCAAAAGAGACAAAATATCAATCCCAATTCAATGTTTTTGGATTGATGCTTAAATGCATCTTTCTTTATTATTATTAAGTACCAGGGATTAACTATGTAGTACTTCATATAAATCGGAAAATTCATCTTTACTACTAAATGAAGATGAGGGTGGTGGTAAAATAGCAAGGGAATTAATTAAAAGGCAGTATTTTTTTTCATCTTACATTCTTAATTCATATCTGACCATTCATAATTCTAGGGTCAATAAGTACAAGGTTTCAATTCAATATACTCTTTCACATTCCCCTTGTAAAAAATAGCAAGATATTATTATTATTATTATTATTATATAATCATCATTATTATCATTATTATTATTATTATTATCATTATTATTATTATTATCATTATTATTATTATTATTATCCTTATCATTATTATCATCATCATCATCATTATTATTATTATTATCATTATTATCATTATTATTATTATTATTATCATTATTATCATTATTATTATCATTATTATCATTATTATCATCATTATTATTATTATTATTATTATTATTAACAGTGGTAAATTAGCAGAAACTGTATACACTCATGCAGTTTTTAGTTATAACTCTTCGTGTTCCGTGTTCAAATTGCATAATGTCAACTTTATCATCCCTCTGGTGTTGATAAAAAAGTACAGATAATAAAACAAGAGTGAATTTATTTGACTATGTTTCTCTCCTTCATAAATTGACTTTGTAGTTAATGAAAACTGTTTCTATTATTACTAGAATATTTGTCCTGAGCTTGTCTTAACAGTGATTCAAGTACACTAACATACAAAACCATCATATTAGTTTCCACACTAATTTACTAATAAATAATAAACAATCTTTCAACACATTAAACTGTCAACATTCTACACATGAAGTAGGAAAAAACATTATATATACTGAATTTTCAAATTCCCAACAAAATCACAAAAATTCAATGTACAATAGATATATATTTCTTTATTGCCCACAAGGGGCTAAACATAGAGGGGACAAACAAGGACAGACAAAGGGATTAAGTCGATTATATCGACCCCAGTGCGAAACTGGTACTTTATTTATCGACCCCGAAAGGACGAAAGGCAAAGTCGACCTCGGCGGAATTTGAACTCAGAACATAACAGCAGACGAAATACGGCTACGCATTTCGCCCGACATCCTAACGATTCTGCCAGCTCGCCGCCTTAATATATGTACTACAGATATAACAACACTAAACATACACCCCAAACAAAGCATGCATCTCAGGCACATTAAGATCATATAACATCATCACATATTCTTTATTGTGCCCTACTCAAGTCACATAATTGCCATCATATATATCAATACACGTGTATTCTGATAAATGTGATTCTTAATACAACCACAGAAGGGAGCAAATCCAGCATCTAGTGGGAACATGTCTCCCAGATTCCTGCAGCAGTCAAAGTAGAAAGAGTGAGATATATATCATCATCATCATTTTAACATCCACTTTTCCATGCTTGTATACGTCAGATGGAATTTATCGAGGCAGATTTTCTATGACCAGCTGCCTTTCCTGTTGCCAACCTTCACCTGCTTCCCTATGGCCAGACAGGTTTTCATGGAATACTGGAAATGAAGGACAACACTTGCATGGTTATGACTCTTGTTTACAACCTTCATGTGATGTCAAGGCAAGGAGAGACACACACACACACACACAAACATACATACATTCTTTCGTCCCTTTGTTTCAATCATTTGACTGCACCCATGCTGGAGCACCACCTTGAAGGGTTTTAGTTGAGCAAATCAACCCCAGAACTTATTTCTACTGATCTCTTTTGCCAAACCAGTAGGTTACAGGGACATAAACACACCAACACTGGTTAACAAGCAGTGGGCGAGGAGGGGAGGGGGCACAAAGACACACACACACACATAAACAGGCTTCTTTCAGTTTCCGTCTACCAAATCCACTCACAAGGCTTTGGTTGGCCTGAGGTTATAGAAGACACTTACCCAAGGTGTCACACAAGTGGGACTGAACCCGGAACCATGTCGTTGGGAAGCAAGCTTCTTACCACACAGCCATGCCTAGGCTCCTTTCAATTTCCATCTACCAAATCCACTCACAGGACTTTGGTTAACCCAGGGATATAGTAGAAGACACTTGCTCAAGGTATCACACAGTAGGACTGAACCCAGAACCATGAGATTGGGAAACAAACTTCTTGTCACACAACCATTTTTGCACATATCTATTTATCTATTACTCTTTTACTTGTTTCAGTCATTTGACTGCGGCCATGCTGGAGCACCGCCTTTAGTTAAGCAAATTGACCCCAGGACTTATTCTTTGTGAGCCTAGTACTTAATCTATCGGTCTCTTTTGCCGAACTGCTAAGTTACGGGGACGTAAACACACCAGCATCGGTTGTCAAGCGTTGGTGGGGGGGACAAACACACACACATATATATATATATACGACAGGCTTCTTTCAGTTTCCGTCTACCAAATCCACTCACAAGGCTTTGGTCAGCCCGAGGCTATAGTAGAAGACACTTGCCCAAGGTGCCACGCTGTGGGACTGAACCCGGAACCATGTGGTTGGGAAGCAAGCTACTTACCACACAGCCACTCCTGCGTCTAAGCATAAAGGTTCAGCTGATTAACCCTTTAGCATTCAGATTGCTCTCTCAAATGTAAAGTTTGTTTATTCACATTGTCTTAAATCAATCATGCATCATCTTGTAGCCTCAAAGTTTCGGTGATGTGATTGTCTACCTTAAGAATGACATCACAGGGTAGATGTCAGGGGCTGGATGTGGCTGATTCGATCATAAAACAAGAATATTTGGGCCAGATACGAGTCAGTTTAAATGCTAAAGGGTTAAGATGCACATACATTGTATACATATTTCTTGTCTCCCCCAAGATAAAAACCTACAACTGCCTGGGTAACAGTGTCCAGTGAATGCTATATAGTATGTGTAATATTGTTACTTAGTCCCAGAGGAAGCCTTTGATCAAAGGCGTTACAGTCGAGACCATTCTGTCTCTTTTCAGACATTGCATCACATTATTCAATTAATCCTTTTTAAGACAGCAGGACAGAGCAGCTGCATAGAAGATTTCTTGTTGGCTTGTGTTATCTTATATCTGTTTCAATCATTAAATTGCGGCCATGCTGGGGCACTAACTTAAAGAACTTTTAGTCAAGGGAATTGACCCCAGTACTTATTTTCTGTAAGCCTGGGACATAAACAAACCAACACCAGTTGTCAAGCAGTGATAGGGGACAAACACAGACACAAAGACATACACACACACACATATATATGTATGTGTATATATATATATATATATATATATATATATATATCATCATCATCATCATCATTTAGCATCCGTTGTCCATGCTAGCATATGTGTGTGTGTGTTTGTGTTTGTCTCCTAGCATTGCTTGACAACTGATGCTGGTGTGTTTACACCCCCGTCACTTAGCGTTCGGCAAAAGAGACCGATAGAATAAGTACTGGGCTTACAAAGAATAAGTCCCGGGGTCGATTTGCTCGACTAAAGGCGGTGCTCCAGCATGGCCACAGTCAAATGACTGAAACAAGTAAAAGAGTAAAGAGTATACATACATACACATACAACAGGCTTCTTTTAATTTCCATCTACCAAATCCACCCACAGGGTTTCGGTCAGCGCGAGGCTAAAGTAGGTGCCATATAGTGGGACTGAACCTGGAACCATGAGGTTGGGAAGCTAGCTTCTTACCACACAGCCATGCCTGTGCTTTATGCTTGTAATATATTTCTAATTCTAGATATGTGCTTTACTTACAATATAAAAACGAAAATAAAGATGAGGGAAACATAACAATTAAGACTCACCTAAATGAAGACGTTTTCGGCCTTTATGATGTGGTATTAGAACTGGTTTGTGGTTACTAGCGTGGGCATTCACAAGTGGCTCGATACGATAGGCCTACAACATGTAAACATTATATATGGAGATGTTGAGCTCTGAGCAGAATATACTTTCACATCATAAAATTCTACATTACACTTGAAATAGATTATGGAATCCCATGTCATTCTATGAAATTGGTCATGGTTTCAAAAGCAAATTATTTTACTGTTGACTGTTTGTCTAATCATTTAATACTCAACTAAAAAGTAGTGAAGGGTATCTATTTGCTTCAAAGACAGATTGAATTATATGCATGACTCATCATCATCATTTAACGTCCACTTTCCATGCTAGCATGGGTTGGACGATTTGATTGAGGTCTGGCGAACCAAACTCCAATCTGATCTGGCAGAGTTTATACAGCTGGATGCCCTTCCTAACGCCAACCACTCCGAGAGTGTAGTGGGTGCTTTTACATGCCACCAGCATGAGGGCCAGTTTGGTGGTACTGGCAACAGCCACACCCAAATGGTGCTTTGTACGTGCCACCTGTACAGGAGCCAGTCCAGCGGCACTGGCGACGACCTTGCTCGAATGTTTCACGTGCCACCAGCACAAGTTCTAGTAAGGCGACGCGGTAATAATCACGCTCGAATGGTGTGCTTAAACGTGCCATCAGCACAAAGGCCAGCTTGTTGCTCTGACAACGATCTCACTCGTATGGTACTCTTAGCGCTCCACTAGCAACAGATGCCAGTCACTGAGTTTCATTTTGACTTCGATTTCACTTGCCTCAACTGGTCTTCGCAAGCAGAGTTTAGTATCCAGTGACCCTATAGAGGAATCTCATCTGTTGATATTAATATCAACATTCATTTGTATATATACTTTGAGTTGGACAGCTACATCAATATACAGTACGGTGAATTACCATGCTTATATCATGCATTTTTTTTAAAATTTTAACATTCAAAATAATTTGAATGAGGAGGTAATTGTTTCTGCTGACTAATACCAATTACCTTCCAACATCTACACATCATTGGTTTGATAGCTAAATGCAGTATAATTTTCTTTTATATATAATGACAGAAATTTAACAAAATCGAGTTCTTTAACCAACAAACAAGTGGAAGTATAGTCATTCCAATTGCTAATGTTGCATGAAAGTATCCAAAACAAAACTCCCTACTGCCATTAAAATAATTGCTGTGATTTCAAATTCTAAGTTTTAGACTTTCTTATCAATAATAAAGATGGCAGTTAATACACGATAATTTTCAATATTACTTTGCAATAAATTTTTGATGTTTGCAACAAGTTAATGGTAAAATGCCAAAATAACTTACCACAGAATCAAACTGAAGACACGGCCAAAGGAAGATGCAAAGAAAATATAAAAAGTTATCAGAATGGTTTCAATACATTTAAATTATTTAAAATAAAAAAGTTTCAGAAAGCTAAAACAAAAGACTTAATACATTTACTGATAATCTGTTACACAAAAGAACCAAGATAAACAATATTATTTATGAACTTGTTAACAATATGTATTGTCTTTGATGTAAATGTGTTAGTAATAATAAAACTGTTAAACTGTTTTAATAAGTCATAATACTAAGTGACTTTCAAAATAGTTTATAACCTATTTATATACTGCCTAGCAGTATATAAATTTATATATTTCCTAGCAGTTTTACTTGCAACATATATACAACAAAACAGGTATCGGTGACAGTGCAGAAAACAACCCCAAACTTAAAAGGCAGCAAGCTGGCAGAACCGTTAGCACACCAGGCAAAGTGCTTAGCAGTATTTCGTCTGTCGCTACGTTCTGAGTTCAAATTCCGCTGAGGTTGACTTTGCCTTTCATCCTTTCGGGGTCGATAAATAAAGTACCAGTTTCGCACTGGGGTCGATGTAATCAACTTAATCCCTTTCTCTGTCCTTGTTTGTTCCCTCTATGTTTAGCCCCTTGTGGGCAGTAAAGAAATATATATTTGATCAGAATTCTTTAATATGGACATAAACAATCTTCAAATGGTAATGTCAGCTTTTAAAAGCATATTTCATTAAATAAGTATCTTTTTAATAATATTTAAGATAAGTTAGGTTGATGTCATCATCATCATCATCATCCTTTAACGTCCGCTTTCCATGCTGGCATGGGTTGGACAGCCTGACATGAGCTAGCTGAGCAGAAGACTGCACCAAGCTTCAGTGTCTGTTCTGGCATGCCTTTTATAGCTGGATGCCTTTCCTAACACCAACCACCTTGCAGTTGTTGTTTTTTTGAGTTCTACATCTGCTACAGAACAAGAGAGAGAGATTTTGAAATTGCATCCATGCAGACAGGCTCCAACAACAGCATGATATTTAACAAGAAAAAAGTCAAGAAGAAAAAAAGATTTGGTTTGCAATAACTTACCGGATGGAAAATGTTGAAGACTCTGGAACATGTGGGAAGGCAGAATTCTTCTCCCATTTTTTCTACCCCACGTACAGCTAGAAATACTCCAATAGGAGAGCCTAAAGCAAAGAAGCTAACAGGATGAAAGAGTAACTGTGGATATTCAACAAAGGGTTGTCCAGTTCCAGCCACACCCATCAAATAGTCAACAGAAATCGATGTCTCACATTTTAGCAATCTAAGAGAGAAAAATAAAGAATTGTACAAAATCATGAAAGTTAACACTTAAAGATGCTTTTTAGTTCTTTTATAAATACTTTTCCATTTTAAGAGCATTGTAGCTCACTTGAAGCATCTGGTCATCAAATCTAAGTAGAGACTTCAAACTTAAAATCTTCAAAGCCACAGTTGAACCAATTCTACTATATGGCTCAGAAACCTGGAGGTTGTCAAAGAAGCTTGAGAGGCAGGTGGATGGAACTTACACTCGCCTCCTTATGAGAGCTCAAAATCTCTCGTGGAGGCGTCATCCAACCAAAATACAAATATATGGGAAACTACCTCCTGTATCATCTCTTGTGAAAGGTAGGAGAGTCCAATTTGCTGGACATTGTTGTAGAGCTGAAAACAAGGCAATTTCTACTCTTCTCCTCTGGAAGCCATCCACTCGCGATAACAGAGGGTGCATACTCTCCTACCCTGATGTAATCTCCAGGGATACAGGCATCCAGCAACAGGACCTCCGTAATGCTATGATGGACCGTGAAGTCTGGCGTAGCATGGTAAATTCCATTGTCTCGACCACGGTCAAACAATGATGATGATGACAAAAGGAAAAGAAAAGGGGAAATAAGAATGCAGAAAGTTTTACCAAAAGTTTTACAAAGGCCCATTGTCAGAAGAAAGCAGTCTTGGAAACGTCCTGCTACACGGATTCCTTTACCTTATTCAAACTCCTAGGAGTTATGTAAACAGCAGTAGCAGAAACTCTTCAGCTGTTGGTTGATGCAATGTATAGTCATATGCTGGTGGTGGTGGTATATTATGATGCTGGTTGCAATCACCATGTTTATATAGCAGCCACTGGCTCAACTCCAATTGGCTGATAATTTTTGGATTGAGACAGTGGGTCAATATAGCTTCTTTTATATGTAGATTTCCAGTCACATCAACTAACAGTGGATGCGTTGCCTACACCAACAGCCGGAGATTTGCTTACACCAACAGTTGAAGAGTGGCTGCTACTGCTGCTGACCTAATGCCAAGGAGTTTGAATAAGGTAACAGAATCGGTGTGACTGGGCATTTCCCAGACTGCTTTCTTCTGAGGATGGGCCTCAGTACTTGAAATATAAAGGATTTTGTAAAATTTTCTGCATTGTTAGAAGCCTTATTTCCCTTTTTCTTTCACTTATAAATTGTGTTAGGTGAGAGTCATTTCCAAGGATTATTGAAGTAAGCCAAATAAATTTAAAGACCATTAAATAGTACTTGTGTGTTTTAGTCACAACCTGGACCATTTAAAATAGAAAAAGTAAAAGCAACAAGCCCACTGTCAGGCCTTCTTTCTGCTTCAAAGTGCTTATAATGTCTAATATCATTTATCTAAAACAGCCAATTTATTTATTTCATTCAAAAGACTATTTTGCATATCATGTTAATTTCATTTCCTTCCGCGTCCCCAAAGTCCATCCCCTCCTCACCGTGGTGGGGACGCTGGCAACGAGTAGTGTCAGAGCTATGCCGTCGGGAACTTCGGTTCCTGGTAGGGCCACCCAAGGCGGATTGGTCTGACACCGAGTGGTATTAGGGCCACAAGCCGGCAGACGAGGCTCTGGTGAAAATCCTCGGAGTGTCTGCTCCGGCAACCGGCGGCTCCTCGGTCGTTCTGTCCCTGCGTCTGCAGACAATCTGCGGCAAACAGGATGTCTCTACATGCGGGATTGTTAGGGACCGCTTGTGAAATCCACATATTCCCACAAAACTTCTTCCAAGGAAGAAGCCAACTCAACCCACCCAGGGTGAATGTCACCACAAGTACAAGTAAGTAATTTCCTTCCCATCTTGACATTTATGATAGCTTCTTTCCCGCTACTTTCTCTAGTTTCCTTCAAGTTCTGCTTATTGACGAATTGAACAGAATTGTATGCAAAAACTGAATTCAACTTGGTCACTTGTCTAAGTAATAGGAATCTCACAAAATTCCAAGAAAAACTCACTTTGTTTTTAAATTTGTTTCTGCTTCTTTCAGTTGCTCTTCCTCTTTTCTTTTCTTCTCAGCTTCTATCTTCTGCTTCATGGCAACCTCTTCTTGGTGCTATACAAATGACACATCAAACAATTATTAATAATACTAAACAAAAAAGATACAAGAGCATTATCACTAGTGCCAACAAACAAAAAGCTCCCAGTACAATCTGCAAAGAGGTTGGAATTAGGAAAAGGATCAGGTTATAGAAACTACACAAAAGTAGACATTCATGCATGACACAGGCCTCCAAACTCATCATCAGACCCTGTCTAACCATCCAACCTTTACCAGTGAGGAAACTGAATGTTAGATGATGATGATGATCAGCAGCAGCAGCAGTACTGACAGTCAGTATTTGAGAGCATTATAGATAACACACCTGGACACTCGAAATTCATGAAGCATTCTAAACCTTTTAACTGATGCAGGCATGGTGTTAGGAAGGTCAAAACAAACTATGGAACCTGGTGAAGCCCCTGGCCTACCAGTTCCTGTACAGCCATTCAACCCGTGCCAGCATGGAAAACGGATGTTAAATGATGATGTGTTTAAGAAGTTCACTTCACAATTACATTGTTTTGAATATGATTCCATTGCAAGGCACTTTGGGTATGACTCCATTGCAAAGCACTTTTTCAGAACCTCAAACTGACCAAAGACTTGGATGGAATTTATGAGATGGAACCCGTTTCTTTTTTGGTGTGAGACAATCTGTCATCTGGTTCACTACCATCATCTATTCCCTGGGGTGTCCGTTTTGAAGCAAGGATTGAGGATAACTTCCATCCACCTATCTTGCAGGTCCAAACTAAGCCATGCAAAAAAAAAACGAAATGTTTGATACTACAATTCCCTATATCTGACCTGTTTTAATTCTGTCATCAACTTCTGAAGTTTCTTTCGTGGTCCCATCGGTAAACCAAGACATTTCAAATCCTCATCAGTACACATACTCTAGAAAATACACAAAAAAAATTTTATATTATTTAGAAAATAGTTTCATCCAATTGTTCAATCATTTCATTTTTTTTAAGAAATCAAAGTATTCTAAATAGTTTCAGATTCATATTTACTTTTACTCGGTTTTTATATTATATATAGCATATATACCCTAACAAGATCTTATATAATATATACCCTAACAAGATCTTATATAACATATACCCCACCCCAACAACTTACATTATATGTACACAGTTGGTGGGAAAGACTCAAGACTCTATTCCTTAGAGCAGAGGCGAGAAAGATATGCCATAATATACATCTGGAAGATCCTGGAAGGACTTGTCCCAAACTTTGGCAACGAGAGTTACACAAATACTTGAACTGGGCGCCACTGCATAGTGCCAAGGACTCCAAATTTGCCATCAAGATGTAGGACAAGATACTGTGATAGCCTGGGCTTCAGAGGTCCACAGCTCTTCAATATCCTCCTGAGAGACCTGCATGGGGTGGATGCAGATGTCTTCAAAATAAAGTTGGGCCTCTTCCTGTCAGGTGCCCCAGATGAACCAACTTCACGGCAGGAGGTGCAGATGAGGGCAGCTGCATCAAACTCTCTCATGCACCAAATGTCAATTGCTAAAAAGCATTTGTGAAGTAAAATCATGTAGCAACACCAAATGGCGGTGCCCCAGCATGGCCACAGCTCGTGAGCTTTTTTTTTTAATATGACATATATTCAGCAAATTCTTCTATTATCTGTAGTCAACAAGTTCTTATATGTGACCCTTGATGCTCTTATATTCATTTATGTTCCAAAGTAATAATTAGGGGGAATCCCGAGTTACCTCCACTGCAGTTTCACTTTTATCTTCATTCCCACTTCAGAAGCACCAAAAAATTATAAATAGCTTTAAACAGGATACTGCCACTCTGACATCAATTACTTAACCACTGAAGTATATTTAATTTCCTAAATTAAAGCCAACTAATTTTATTTTGGTTTTATTCCTAAATGCCTTGTTTAATTTTAAATTTTAATCGGACTTTCTTTGGCTATAATTATGTAAGAATGAAAAAGAGCCTCATTGGCTCTTTTTTATTCTCTATGTGATTGTTCAGATAGCTAGAAAAATTATCCAAATTCCTCTCAAATTACAACGCTTTGCAGTCTTAGAAAAAGAACACATTAGATAACAAGCGGAAAGTGTAACCTTTCGAAGATGAGGACAAATATCCATCGAATGTAAATAATGTACATAATTCCTCATCTCTTAAATATAGAACTGTAAGTCTATAGTTGTTCTAGAATACAAAATAGTAAGTGTAGCTCGTCACATCAACATAACAAGTAATGTTACTATAAATAAACTAATAAGTATTAAGGTACATTTCAATACAACTAAAAACAAAATACTGTTTTTTTTAAATAAGAAAATGAAAATCTCACCAATGCATCAATATCAATTTGTTCATTTTTAAATATTTCCATTTTATCTTGAAGTCCAGCTTTGGCCAATAAGTCTTCAAGAGTCATCTCAGTTTCTTGGCTTGTATCTTCTTCCAATGCCTTAAAACCAAACAAAAAATTCCACTCATGACTAATTACTTTTTAAATATTTAAATCCATATTAACTTTTCAATAACCAGAATGACAAACACTAAATTAAACTCAGCAATGATATCCAACCAAAATTTGCAACTAGATTTGCATTAATCATCTTTAATATTTCCCTTTCTTTTATGCAGTAGAATCATTATTCTATTTCCAAGATTTATAATGAGACTTTGGTCATAGAAAATGCAAGAGTTATTAAAAATAAATTTCATTCATTAAACAATGTTTAATCCTGCTGTTTCAAATGAATATAGATTTCTAATAGAAATCTATACAAGTGAACATGTGAAGAACAAAATAGGAATTTTGAAAGAATTATCGATAAAACTAGTTTTTAAACACTGAATAGCTACAGGGGTCTACCAAAGTAAAATAGTAATCAAAAGGGTTCATAGGTAAAATACAGCTCTAAATAATGTTCATACATTAAAACATTGCTGTGTAGGAGCATGACAGAAACACCAACATGGGAACATGCCCAGCAACTGAATCCTCATTTAACCTTTCACAAAGTCCCTTCAGATTCTACGTAGCCCCAGAGTAGTTCGAACGTGACAAGACTGAAATTGCAATGACTAAGTTATGGACATGGCTTTTGTTTAAATTCGGATGTCAGCTCTATATTTCTGTACCACAAAATTAATTAGGTTCACATTTATGAAATTTGTTCATTGAATCACTGTAAGGTGTTGTCTACACATATCACCAAGAAAATTATCCTACGTAGAATAAACATCATCGACGTGTTCATCCTATGTGGAATAAACATTACTATCTTTTATCTTTTACCTGTTCCAGTCATTAGACTGGCCATGCTGCGACAACACCTTGAAGAATTTTTAATCAAATGAATTGACCCAAGTACTTTTTTTTTTCTATAAGCCAGGTACTTATTCTATTGGTCTCTATAGCTGAACCACTAAGTTACAAAGACATAAACAAACCAATACCGGTTGTCAAGTGGTGGCGGATACAAACAAAGATACAAAGACACACACACACACACAAACAAATTTACATCAGTTTCCGTCTACCAAATTCATTCGCAAAGCTTTGGTCAGCCCAAGGCTATAGCAGAAGACACTTGCCCAAGGTGCCATGCAGTGTGATTGGGAAGCAAGCTTCTTATCACACAGCCAAGCTTGTGCCTATATTATCAGGCTATTTATCCTATGTATATACAGCAGCATTAAACTGGTTTCTAGGTGGGTGGTTTTACAGTCATTTTTTTTTAATGACAAAATCGCAAAGAATATTTACCTTGTCCACTTCTGGAACAGGAGCAGGTTCAGGACTAATGTCCTTGCTTTTGTCTCCTAATTTCTGATTATTTTGAGGATTGTGCTGATGCAACAACAAATCAAAGAGAATAGATGAACCTGAAATTGTAGAATATGAGACATATTAGAATTAACTGGATTAGAGTAAATGGGAACGTTATCTTCATTATAATGAGGGTATAGATACTGAAGTGATGATTTCCATCTCTACATTCGGTTTTTAGATCTGACAAGGATCAAATATATTCTATATATATATATATATATATATATATATATATATATATATATATGTAAGTCCTATGAAATAAATATCAGGCATAACTGTAGTTGATTCAGTTAGCTATTCTCTTCCTTAGAAATTTATAGCCTTATGCTTCTACAAAACAATTATTATTACTACTACTAATACTATTGCTATTGTTGAGAGAGAGAGAGAAATGCATACCATTAAAGTGACACTGGGGTACAAATGTACAAAACCCAATATACCCACATGACTACCCGTCTGATAAGGGTACACCAGGTACATGCATCACAACCATGTGTCTGCAATATAGTGATTTTGTATCAAGATAAACAGCACATGACCTTATTAGAATTTTCTTCAGGTCAAGTAGCTCATTCCACTCAAATGGTCCCTGAATAAGGGTTGTTTAAAGATGATGAATGAAACACCTGTTTCCAGAGGTGAATTATTCAAACCCTCAAAGAATTCCTCTCAGCACATGGCTATGATGCCTCCCCACTATTCCTGTTCATGATCAAAGATGCACATAACGTCAGCCACTAAGGGACATGCTCGACTGGTGAAGGTCAAGCACATCTGTGGTATTGGTCAGAATATTTACTGTAGCCCATCTTTTATACCAAGACAAAACATCAGAAGCCATGAGAGCTACTGCCTGGTACTGCATCAGGGCATTTATCATCATCATTATTAATATTAAGAATGGCGGTGAGCTGGCAGAATTATTAGCACACCGGGCAAAATGCTTAGTGGTTTTTCACCTGTTTTTATGTTCAATTTCCACCAAGATCAACTTTGCCTTTCATCCTTCCGGGGTTCATAAAATAAGTACTAGCTGAGCATTGGGGTCGATGCAATCAACTAGACACCCTCCCCTGAACTTGCTGGCCTTGAGCCAAAATTTGAAATCGTCATTATTATTATAATTATATTTATTAGTAGCACTATGACCCGGCAAAACCGGGTCATAGTGCTAGTGCATGCATATACAGCTGCTTGCGTGCGCACATACACGCAAGTACTGTCCAAATCTCTGACCAATCACATACAGCTAGCTGGCATTCAATTGGCATATCAAGTTTCGGGCATTTTGATTGGGTTTTGGATAGAAAATTCACAAAAAAGTCACTTCTATTGATTTTTTAATGGCTTTGCGGGGTGACTGGGGAAATGTAAAGATGTGCACAACCACCCTTGGACGATTTTGAATGTCCATAGAAAGTACGAGCCCTCTAACTGAAAAATTGTGGATTAGTATAAAGGATAGACACACACACACACATTTTGCCATTTATATATATAGATCAATATATAGGTATTATAAACATTACATAAAATATTTCAGTATTACCAACATTACATACAATATTTTGGTTTTACATATAATTATATTGATAGAACATTCCTCTAATGATTAACAAATAGTCAAAATGTTCTTTTCTTCTTAATCCTATGTGTCACAGTCACATAAATCACATACTGAAGGATTATATCAACTGTTGTCTCACAAGTTGAGAGACAACAGAACTGTTGTTGATGTAATACAAAAACTTGACATGAAGAAATGAGATTGTTATTGTAAAGTTAATAGAACACTAACCTAAGCTATGCCCAGATACTGACACAGTTCCTTTGAAAGTAGGGTTTCTTGATAAAAATAATTCATAGAGACGATTAATTTCAGAACCAACAGTATCACACATTGTCTGTAAAAAAGAAAAAGAAAAAAAGAAAAATATCACAATTTATGATGACAAGATCTAGTCGGATACTTTGGACCCAATTATTTCATCATGCCCACACACTTTAATCCTTTTGTAAATATGTAAACCCTTTTGTTACCATACTTCTGTTGAACTACATTGCATTTGGTTTAGTTAATTTTGAAAATAATAAAGAATTTTGTAAAGTATCAGTCAGTACTAAGCTGGTATTCAAACATAAATTAACGAGGAATTTTAATGGGAAATTTTAATTTATCTCACTTTATATAGAAAAAGTGTATCATAGCAGGGTTGGTACCAAAAGTGTTAATAAAAACACATATAATTACACTTAACTCTCAAACAGTTACTGCTACAACAAATAATCTTAAATAGAAAAATATAGAAATCAGTTTGAGAGTCATTGTGAGAGACGATGTTAAATGAAAGGTTTGTAATTCAGATTTGTGATATTAATCAGCAAAAGGAATATATTTTACCTGACAGTATTTGGGGCTGGTATAAAACAAAATATCTAACAATGTATCATTGATAAATTGCCGAAGCTTCTGCGTGCTTGGAAGGGTTATTGCTTTCAGTTGACTGAAGAGAAAGAAATTGAGAGTTAAATACAAGTCAAAAAGGGGTGAAATGTTAACAGGATAATCAGATCCAACACACTCTACCATCACCTTTTCTGTACTACCAGTTATCACACACACACACACACACACACACACATACTCTCTCTCTCTCTCTTTCCAGAAATATTTGTTACTGACGTCCCTCACTCTCTCTTATTCCCCATCAATCTCTTTAACCCCAGTCACAATGCTCCAGCCACCATACCCTTGCTCATTTCACCCACTCATCCTGGTTCTTCTATCATCTCTCTCTCTCTCTCTCTCTCTTATTCACATTGCCTAGAAGGAACTGAAACACTGCTGAGTACTAGCTAGGACTATAGTAGGAATAATCAGCCATCACCTGAAGTCATGATTTGCTAGAATATTAACCCACACGATCAACAAAATCTGACCAATCACACCTTCATATTGAATAAACTAGTGATGATTTCATTTTTTGGTGTGCTTCCTTCTGAGCCTATCATCATCATCATCATCATTTAACGTCCGTTTTCCGTGCTAGCAGAGGTTGGACGGTTCGACCAGGGTCTGGGAAGCCAGGAGGCTGCACCAGGCTTCAGTCTGATCTGGCAGTGTTTCTACAGCTGGATGCCCTTCCTAACACCAACCACTCTGTGAGTGTAGTGGGTGCTTTTTACGTACCACCGGCACAGGTGCCAGGGGAGGCTGGCAACGGCCACGATCGGTTGGTGCTTTTTACGTGCCACCGGCATCGGCCACGTTCAGATGGTGCTTTTTACATGCCACCGGCACAGAAGCCAGTCAAGGTGGTGCTGGCATCGGCCACGTTCGGATGGTGCTTTTTACATGCCACCGGCACAGAAGCCAGTCAAGGTGGTGCTGGCATCGGCCACGTTCGGATGGTGCTTTTTATGTGCCACCGGCACAGAAGCCAGTCATGGTGGTGCTGGCATCGGCCACGTTCAGATGGTGCTTTTTACATGCCACCGGCACAGAAGCCAGTCAAGGTGGTGCTGGCATCGGCCACGTTCGGATGGTGCTTTTTACATGCCACCGGCACAGAAGCCAGTCAAGGTGGTGGTGGCATCGGCCACGTTCAGATGGTGCTTTTTACGTGCCACCGGCACAGAAGCCAGTCAAGGTGGTGCTGGCATCGGCCACGTTCGGATGGTGCTTTTTACGTGCCACCGGCACAGAAGCCAGTCAAGGTGGTGCTGGCATCGGCCACGTTCGGATGATGCTTTTTACGTGCCACCGACACAGGTATCACAACTAGTAGTATCACAATCAGTATAAATTTGATATACCATAACTACTAGACAGAGAGCTTTGACAGAGATGATAGGTGGCCAACAGAGATGGCAGACAACAGCTGACAACACAAAAGCAATGAACAGTCAGAAGACAAAAGACATTAGACGTCAGTAGCACAGTGAGCAGCTAACTACAAGAACAATAACATTCAAAACTCTCTCAATGTTTTGTCATTTGTAGTAACAACATTTGTTTTTTGTGCATGAAAAGAATAAAAGTTTGTTGATCAAAAATTGCAATGGATTTCAGTGTTCTTCATACAGGACTCTTTAGTTTTGTATGTACAAGGCAACTTTAACAGGACTGTTACCATGATAAACTGCAGCCACTACACACTGTAATGTTGCTGGTAAATGAATAGAAACAACACAAGTTCAAGAGGACCCTTTATTCTGGTCAAAGACATTTCTCTAGTGTTGATGCTATGAGGAACTGTACCCGGTATGTACTGTAAAGTGATTGGTGTCAGGAAGGGCACAGCAAAAGTGTTATGGCTGCTCCCCCCCAACCCCTGATGAAGAGGATTGGCTTGAAAGAGCCCTGTGCCAGTGTCACATAAAAAACACTTATGCTGGTGCTACGTTCAAAACCCCTAGCACCACACTGTAAAGTGGTTGGCATTAGGAAGGGCATCCACTTGTAGAAACCAAGCGAAATCAGACTGGAACCTGGTGCAGCTCTCCGGCTTACCAGCTCTGGTTAAAATGTCCAACTCATGCCAGCATAGAAAACTGATAATGATGATGATAATGAGAGCAGTAATTCTGAATTTGAACTAACTCAGAACATGACAACCTGTCTACTCATGCTAGTATGGAAAGCAGACATAAAAATGATAAGATAAACCAATGCACTAAAGCCAATAGAGGAAGTTTTATACGGGGTGGTTTGAGCTATGATAAATAGCAGGTAAATTTATTTCAAATCCCTTTTCTGACAAAACCTATGAGATGTGTGCCTGCAAAAATGACATGATGATTAGAACTAATCTAGAATTAAACAACAATAGCAACAATTAAACAAAATCATATAGTTCATAAAGAAGCCTGTTTGAGGTTGTTCAAGCTGCAAGAAATAGCAGTCAAATCTCACTCAAAACACATTCTATTATTTTAAAAATGAAAAGTTACATTCGATAATGTTTGTCCTGCTTACATTACACATGATAAAAGATAAGGTGGCTAGACTAAAATGTCTTTCGATTTGCTCGATCAAGGAGCCAAATGACAGAAAAACTACACACTTGTTCAAAGGAGATTTGCAGTAAATACTTCCCAAGTGCAATATCAAAATTTAATTCAAAATCCTTGTAAAATTAGATTCTATTTAATATTGAACACTAAACTCTGCTTGCGAAGACCTGTTGAGGCAAGTTCAAATCGAAATCAAAGTGAAATTTGATGACGGGCACGAGTACCATACGAGCATGATTGTTGACAGAGCAGCTAACCGGCTTCCATGCCGGTGGCATATAGGAGGCACCATTTGAGCGGGATCGTTATCAGCATCGCCTTACTGGCACCTGTGCTGTTGGCAAGTGTAAAGAATTCGAGCGAGGTCGTTGCCAGTACCGCCTGACTGGCCCCCGTGCCGGTGGCACGTAAAAGCACCCACTACACTCTCGGAGTGGTTGGCGTTAGGAAGGGCATCCAGCTGTAGAAACTCTGTCAGATCAAGAGTGGAGCCTGGTGCAGCCATCTGGTTTGCCAGCCCACAGTCAAACCTTCCAACCCATGCTAGCATGGAAAGCGGACGTTAAACAACGATGATGATGATGATTACACATACCATTAATTCAGCATTAGAAAGAAACAAACCCAAGCACTTACTTATCTATGCCAGTAGCTTCACTGTGCAATGCAGAATGCCAATAAACTGGCAGGTATTCAACACGACCAACATAGCCTGATTTAAGGCCTTCACTGAAGTGAGATTGCAATAAGGTCTGTGAAATTGAACGGAAGTCATCGACTGAAGGAAAAAGAAAAAATGTGATCAACTGTGATTAATTAAACTAGATATCACTTAACAAATCAACATTTTGCCTGATCGTAAATACAATTAGAAATGAGAATTTATCAGCAATTTATATGGAGTGACTTTACATTAAGGAGTGGAACATACAATTTTCTGTAAATCGTACTTTCTCATGATCCCAGTAGACAATGGAAAAAGCTCTGCCCCAGAATATGGCAGGGGAAATGCGGTGGGACAACTACTCTGACTCATGGGGCTTGCGCTTGCAGATAGCCATCACCACCCCAATAGTGGTGAGCAGGGATATGGTCCAGCAGCCAAGAACGTGAGAGGCCTCCACTGCCACAGGTATAATTAATCGAACTTGTTTGATTACATTTGAACTTCAGAAAAATGTAGCAAATGTCATTATTACAAACACAAAAAAATTAGTGAAGTAACTATTAACTAAAAAAGCAATATTACTTACCGCATTCGACAATACTGCGGAAGCGTATATCACAAACAGGTCCAATGCCATGAACTATAAACACAAGATGATCAATTTTCCCAGTTTCACCTGAAAAGGACGTAAGAAGAAATAATTGAAACTCATAAAATTCCTTAAATAGCCTGAAAATTCATCAAACCTACAACACCTTGGGTACAAGAGAATAAAATTTTGAAACAAAAGGAAAAAAGAAAACAATGAGCACATCAGGCACGTAAAAAGTACCATCCGATCGTGGCCGTTGCCAGCCTCGCCTGGCCTCCATGCCAGTGGCAAGTAAAAAGCACCATCCGATCATGGCCGTTTGCCAGCCTCGTCTGGCACCTGTGCTGGTGGCACGTAAAAAGCACCCACTACACTCATGGAGTGGTTGGCGTTAGGAAGGTCATCCAGCCGTAGAAACATTGCCAGATCAGACTGGGCCTGGTGCAGCCTTCTGGCTTCCCAGACCCCAGTTGAACCGTCCAACCCATGCTGGCATGGAAAACGGATGCTAAACGATGATGATGATATCACCATGATCGACCAGGCTATCAGATGTTGCTACATGTCGCTGGTCACAATGCGCTTCGCATTGTTTTAGCCTTCAAATGACGCCACCCCGCTGGCTAAGTGAGCAGGCCAACAGAAGAGTGAAAGTTGTGGCGAAAGAGTACAGCAGGGATCGCCACCAGCCCCTGCTGGAGCCATGTGGAGCTTATGGTGTTTTCGCTCAATAAACACTCACAACGCCCGGTCTGGGAATCGAAACTGTGATCCTACAACCGCGAGTCCACTGCCCTAACCACTGGGCCATTGCACCTCTACATATATATATATATATATATATATACATATATGTTATTGTACAATTTAAATAAGTTATTGTTATTTTGTTTTGCAATTTACTTAATCTTTGACATTTTATTGCTATTTTAATGTTAATATTTCTATTATATGTAATTTTCTAGATGGTGTAATTTAATTGTTCATTTTGAATTGATAAAAGGTGTTTTTTTTCTATTTTTCTAATTTATATATATATATATATATATAGCACTTAGGTTTTGCAAGACTAATAACCTGGTATAGAACTCAATACACGTATTCTTCAGAACAAAGCGCTAGTCGAATACAAAGTAGTACTAAGAAAATGTGATGACAAACAAATAAACGATTATCTTATGAATTTCATTATTACCTTACAGTTGTTTCTGCTATAAGATGCAGCGGACTCGTAGTTGAGTGCTTGGGCCAACACCTTATAGTTTCACTGGAGCCTCAAAAATTAAATGCAATCAGTCCACTACATCATATAGCAGAAATAGCTTTACGGTAATAAAGTTCATAAAATAATCATCTATTCCTTTGTCATCTCATTTTCTTATATATATATATATATATATATATATATTATATATATATATATATATATATATAATTGAATAAGGGTAGAAATTGATATTAATCAATTAAAACCAGTGGCCTAGCATATTAAAAAAATCTGAAGATTAAAATATTTTTTACAAACAAAATTTAAAGGACTGACCACTAAAAGTGGACGGTTGCTATTTTCCACGAAGAATGTGTTCTCAAGAAAAAACTCAGCACAAAACCAAAGTGTAAAAAATAAGCAAATGAAAATATACGAAATCAAAAACGATTTTTGATTTCGTATATTTTCTTTTTTTTTATCTAGTTTCAGCTGTGGCCATGCTGGGGCACCGCTGTATATTTTCATTTCGTTTTTGATTTCGTATATTTTCATTTGTCTTGCTTATTTTTTACACTTTGGTTTTGTGCTGAGTTTTTTCTTGAGAACACATTCTTCGTGGAAAATAGCGATTTTGATGTCTATATCTAGCATATTGACCGTCCACTTTTAGTGGTCAGTTCTTTAAATTTTGTATATATATATATATATATATATACATACAGAGGTGGGCACTGTTAATTGAAAAGTTAACTTCGTTAATCTGTTAATTCTTTGAAAATGTAACAGAAACTAACGTTAATCCATTAACATTAACTTTTATTGAAAAAAAGGCATAACTACAGTTTAATACCCCATTGACTTTGTTGCCTCATAACTTCCTGAAAGATGGATACTTTTTAACAAAACTTTCACCAAACAATCGCTTATATCCTGTAGATCGAGTATATGCGAAAATTTGATGGAAAAAAAATTTTTTGAGGGGTTGGGGTGAGGAGTTTCCCCCTTCATAACTTTCTGGAAAATGGGGTTTTTTTCAATGAAATTTTATACAAATACCTTTCAAATGGTGGAGATTACAATTACAAAGAAATTTGCAGGCAAAATTTTAGGAAGGGGGGCAGGGGAAGGAGTTTCTGGATCAGACAGCCCACATAAGCTGGAATTTCTCCACTTTGATGGGAATTTTTACCAATATTTTTCAACAAAGTCTTCAGAATGATGGTAGGGCATCTTTTCACATAAAAAAAAAAAATTTGGAAAATTTTTTCACTCCCACAACCCCCTCACCACCCCAGTCAAACGATTTTGTCCATTTTTTTTTTCTCACTACACACTTAAAACCCTTGAGAGAAAATATTTAGTTTTAAAAGAAATTTTAATGATTTCAGAGGAAAATTGAGTGATTTAAGGGAGATCTGGTTGTTGTTTCTAGCACATCCCAAAACCTCCCACCTCGTTTCTATCTCACTCACATATCTACTGATATTTTTCAATCTTTTTCTCGGTGGGCTGGAAGAATCGTTAGCATGCTACGTAAAATGCTTAGCAGTATTTCATCTGCTTTACGTTCTGAGTTCACATTCCACCGAGGTCAACTTTACCCTTCATCCTTTCGAAGTTGATTAAATAAGTTCCAGTTATGCACTGGGGTCGACGTAATCAACTTAATCATTTTGTTTGTCCTTGATTATATCCTCTATGTTTAGCCCCCTGTGGGCAATAAAGAAATAAATATTTTTCTTCCCATAAACAAATTTTATGGAATGATGATGCCAAAGTTACACACGTGTAGTCCCAACTGAGGGAGGCCATGTTCTGTGTGTAAGAAAAAATAAACACCTAAAAACATCTTTAGTATTCATATTAATGTCAAATGTAATGCTTATTTGTTCATGTTATTTTGAATTATTCAGGTTCAAGAGAAGTGTCCACAATATCTACTTGAAACTTAGTAAATGTTCTACATACAGATTTGAAATTTTATCAGTGGGTGCTTTATATACCACTCATTTATAGTTATGTAACTTTAGCTGATCTTGCTGAGTAAATTTGACTTTTATGGGCAGGTAAATTTAATTAACAGGTGTAAAAGCATTAACATTATGGATAAACACTAAAATTGAAATTCTTAATGCATCTTACTTGTTTGATTTGTTACTAAAATTATTTCAGATGGCAACCGACAAAAATTTTGCCACTTTTCAAGATGGGGTAAATGAATTTGAATTGATTAAAATACAGCTATAATCGGGACAAGATTTTATTTTTTCGGTAAATATTTTGTACCTCGGTGTGGAATAATTTTTCCACAGTTTTTTTCAGGTGCATTCAACCTATCTGACCTCCAAACATGCCACAAGCCACTTTTTTTCTGGAAAAGAAAGGTGGGATGAGTGGAGACCTCAAAGTTTCCCACCAAGGGTGTTTCGTTTTGCGGGTCTTTTTACCAACATTTTTCCTTCCATTTATTTTTTCCATTTTATGGAAGTCAATATTTTCTCTGCTGACATCCACCTCAGCAAGGTGAAAACACATCAATCACTGTTCCCTCTTGACAGGACAAAGAAATTTTCCGCTGTCTTTGCAAGCAACAAGCAGGTGAATTTGGTTTCAAATCCAGGCAGGGCCAAACAAGGTCCTACAAGTTACTTATAATAAGTGGCGTTATATTGGGGTTGAAAGAATGGCGCGTACAATATAAAATATGCTAAGACAATCTGTAAACAATACAAAACTTTTAAACGTTTACCAGTTTTTATGAAATTTTTGGGTTAACGAATTCGAGTTAACGGAAGCTAAATGTAGCATAAGTTAATTAGTTCAATAATGATTTTCAAAGTTAACTTAAAAGTTAATTCGTTAATGAAAATGTTAACTTCATTAATTAATGGCTAACAGAATTACGCCCAGCTCTCTCTCTCTTTCTCACATATATATATATATATATATATATATATTTAATGGTAGATAGTAAGAAAAATATTGTTCACCATCATATACTGTAGCAAAGTCTTCAATTCCTCTTTTAACTACACGTGGTCTCATTTGTTCACCCTAAAGAGATAAAGGAAAAAATGACAGCTTTGATAAAGTTATACAAGACTGTTTCCTAAATTCTATTAAAGTGTGTGTGAATGTTTTATGTATATAAAAATGTAAATATATGTATGCATAAATGTGTGTGTGTGTATAAATCTATATGTGCATCTGTATTCTTAAATAACTGCTTTGCTTTGTTCCTTTTCCTTTGACACAAGAGTACACTAAGTTGATTATGTAAATAAGGTGAATTCTTATGGATTAAGCCTGTTGTTTACAGATCAATTTCATTCAGCCAATAACTTCGGATATATCTATCTTTCTAGACTAGCACTGAAGTATTTTGGTCTCTAGCCAAGAATCCCAGTAGCCACAAGTACAAACGGCAAGTCAAAACTTGATATAAATCCATAAACTCTTGGACAGCTTATTATTTGCCCACAGACATTCTCCATGTCATTTAGTTTATATCAGCTAGAGAACTAAATTTCATTGCAGGGAATACTTTTTCCCCTCCTACACAGGAATCTCCTAATTTGTTTTAGCATTGAGGCAGCTGTAACCCATTAATACTCATCACATAAAAGCCTCCCAAACTAAGTCTACCTTTGTATTACATAGTGTTTATGCTTTGTTAATATATTTGGACAGCTATTATTAATTTGGGTCACATCTTCAACATCCCCTCAGTAACAAATAGCTTCCAAATTTCTAAGACAGGATTCAAAACTGAATCTACATTTTCCTACAAGTTCTCTTCCTATAGTTCTTGCCAATTACACTAGGAAATTCATGAGAGTTAACTGTGATCTACAACCTTTTCATGTCATACATGGGTCAAAGCTGGTACAGAGGAAAAAATCTTTTATTTAGCCCGACCTAATTTGGTTAGAATGGAAATAAATAATCAACCTCAAATCAGTTTTCTCTCTTTAGTCACCCAGCCCCAGGTCAAAGAGCATCTCTGCTTCTCCTCATATGGCTCTCTTGTTCTTACTCTCTTTAGCAGTCCTCCACAGATGAAGCTTACGTATGGAACGGGCTATATAACTAACGATAATTTGTGCACTACAACAACTCAAAGTAGTTGTAACTTCATCATCATCATTGTTCGACCGTGGTCGAGACAATGGAATTTACTATGCTACGCCAGACTTCACGGTCCATCATAGAATTACGGAGGTGCTGTTGCTGGATGCCTGTATCCCTGGAGATTACATCAGGGTAGGAGAGTGTGCGCCCTCTGGTATCGCGAGTAGATGGCTTCCAGAGGAGAAGAGTAGAAATTGCCTCGTTTTCAGCTCTAGAACAATGTCCAGCAAACTGGACTCTCCTACCTTTCACAAGAGATGACACAGGTGGTAGTTTTCCATATATTTGCATTTTGGTTGTAACTTACTTCGCAACAATGATGACACAAAATAAAGGACCATCTCAACTAACAATTACTATTATTCTTCTCTCGTTTATTCAATGCATATTATCATTACAACGATCGTTATAACTCTACAAAGTTGTCGTTGTTGAATTTTAAGCATCTCTGTTGTAAGATTGTGTGTGAATGTGTTTTTACGTGAATGTGTGAATGTACTTTAAAAGTCTTAGATGTTTAAAGAAAATATACTTTAACAAAAACAGAGAAAATCAAAAGAATAGTAATCTAAATTATTTATTGTTGGAATGATGGCTGCCTTGGAGAGTTGGAATAAAGATAACTTTCACCAACCATTATCTGAATTATCTCTGTTACAGTTATCAAAGACAGATGATATAGTGCAGCAGTAAGTTCTCAGCAACTTAAGATAAAAATCTGCTCTATATCACAGATCTCTTCACTAATGAACCTTTACGAAATATATAGAAACCACAATTTTGTCTATTTTTCTCTTCTTTAAACATCTTGGTCTCCTACCAACGCTACATGTATGACAGTGGGTTTACTGCAGACAGTAGCAAAGAAGCGAAGAATATCTGTACATTTGTAAATTTAGATAAATTTGTTTGCGGCAGGAAGGTAAAAATCTAGATATTTCAAGCAAAGCCCTTTGTCTGAATAAGAAATTGTTTAAAGCTTAGAGTAGCACTAAGAATATTTAAGGAAAGGAGGTCAGGAGTCATTCCCAGAGTGACAAAATGAAGAGTTTGAGGAAGGATAGTGATAGATTAAAACAAATCTCAATGCAGACTAGAGAGGGGAGATACATGATGAATGGTATAATGTAGATATATAAGCAAGTATACACACATACTACCAAGAACACAAATGGAATCAACACAAATGGAAAAGTAAAAACTATTATTGATAGAAAAGAAGTTAAAATGCATACATATAGTTGAGAGAGAATATGTGACAGTAAGTGAATGATAGAAATTTTTTAAAGCTTTTCAGGAACACTGAAAAAAAAATTGCATTTGAAGAACATCTCTAGGGAGAAAAAAAAAGGATAATGGGGCAAAAAAGTGTTACTAGATTAATAGAGTGTAAAGCAAGATATATTTTGAATTTAGGAGAAAGTAGGGTAATGTGTAAGATGTGAGGATTAGAAATGCATCATTACGCACATGCAGGAAAAATATGAATACTCATGAAGGTAAGAAGATGAGAGGAAGAGGAAGGGTTACATGAAAAAAGAAACCATGCCAAGTGTAAAGGTAAGTTGTTTCTTTTTATGTTTATGGAAAGGTGAGGATCCATGATATGCAGAAATTCCAGACTCTGAGAGAGATGATCAATGCAGTGGTGGGTTGGATTGAAATGATGGTGTCATGAATTTGCTTAGATGAATATGAAGAAGATGGTTGTGGATACAGTCCCCTAAATATTGCCCATTTCTTTCTCTATATAATGCCTATGCCACCTAGTTTGGTATCTTGCTTGTTCATCGCCAATTTATATCACGGGATCATGATTGTCTCTCAAATGATGAGGGTTTGTAAGATAATTGTTAAAGACACGTTGAAATCAACTAAACAATCATTTCCTTGCCACAGAATTATTATTATTATTGAGTGAAAGAGCAGCGCATGCCATTAAAGTGACACTGGGGTACAAATATACAAAACCCAATACACCCATCATGACTACCAGTCTGATTAGCATGTACACAAGGCAGATGCATCACAACCATGTGTCTGACATGGTAATTTCATATCGAAATAAACAGCGCATAACTTTGCAGGTGGGGCCCAGTTAGAATTTTCTTCAGGTTGAGTAGCCTATCTTACTCAAATAGGCCCTGAATAAGGTTTGTTTAAGGATGTTGAACAAAACATCCATGTTTCCAGAAGTGAATTAATCAAACCCAAAAGAATTCCTCTCAAAACATGGCTACGATGCTCCCCAACTACTTCTGCTTGTGATCAGAAATGCACATATCAACCAGTAAGCGATATACTCAACTGGTTATGGTCAAGCAACTGACAAGCAAATCTGTGGTATTGAGCAGAATATTTGCTGTAGCCCATCTTTTACACCAAGACAAAACAATGTACATGATAACACTTCCAATCAGTTAAGATCAGAAGCCATGAGTGCCACTGCTTGGTACTGCATCAGAGCATTTATTATTATAATTATTATTATTCATCACGGGAGTTTTAGAGGGTTTTTGGTGGGCCATGAAATCATAACCTCCTGCTGAGATCTGAGGTCTGAATGCTCATAAACACACATCGCCCAGTCTGAGATTCAAACCCGCGATCCCTTGACCGTGAGTCCGCTGCTCTAACCACTAGGCCATGTGCCTCCACACAGGAAAGCTTTGACCAAAGTGACATACAATTAGTTGAAACACCACAGTCTCAAAATCCCTTCATAATCTGCTAAAAATGTTGTATTAAATGAAAGGCATAACGTGCCTACATTTAAGGGTAAAAAAAATGGGGGGGGAGAAAGCCCTTCTACATATTAACATGACCCACAAGATAATGCAGAAACACACTAACATTACCCATTAGATAATGCAGCAACGGACATGTGAAAATTCAAGGCCAAACAACAATATACCAACAGTGTCAAAAGTACCCTGGAGCACAAACGTAAGAATTTAGCTTGATTTTATTTCAAAAGCACAGAAATAAGTGAACCTTGCAAAAGACAAAAAAAAAGGCTCTGAATAATGCCTGCCCTTCACCACTGAACTGATATTGACCTCACTAAAAATTCCTACAATGCTCCATGAGCAGTATTTATGACCCCACTGACTAAAGAAAAGCCAACATGAATAAAATAAAACCACTTGATCATTCTTATAAATCCATAAGGTCCAATGACCCAAACACATCATCATCATCATCATCATCGTTTAACGTCCGCTTTCCATGCTAGCATGGGTTGGACGGTTCAACTGGGGTCTGGGAAGCCCGAAGGCTGCACCAGGCCAGTCAGATGTGGCAGTGTTTCTACAGCTGGATGCCCTTCCTAACGCCAACCACTCCGAGAGTGTAGTGGGTGATTTTATGTGCCACCGACACAGGTGCCAGACGAGGCTGGCAGACGGCCACGCTCGGATGGTGTTTTTTATGTGCCACCGACACAGGTGCCAGACGAGGCTGGCAGACGGCCACGCTCGGATGGTGTTTTTTTTATGTGCCACCGACACAGGTGCCAGACGAGGCTGGCAGACGGCCACGCTCGGATGGTGTTTTTTATGTGCCACCGACACAGGTGCCAGACGAGGCTGGCAGACGGCCACGCTCGGATGGTGTTTTCTTATGTGTCACCGACACAGGTGCTAGACGAGGCTGGCGGACGGCCACGCTCGGATGGTGTTTGTTACGTGCCCTCAGCACGGAGGCCAGTCATTGCGGTACTGGCTACGGTCACGTTCGGATGGTTTTCTTATGTGCCACCGGCACTGGTACCACAAGGATACAAATTCCATTGATGTTCATCTATTTTGATTTGGTTCGATTTGATTTGATACGATTCGATTCGATTCTCACTTGCCTCAACAGGTCTTCACAAGTGTCACAAGAAGGAAGGTATGCACAGGTGGACTGACTACGTCCCAGGTAGGGGCCACGGATTATGGCTTCACTAGTCTTGCCGGGTCTTCTCACGCACAGCATACTTCCATAGGTCTCGGTCTCTAGTCATTTCCATGGTGAGACCTAACGTCCGAAGGTCGTGCTTCACCACCTCGTCCCAGGTTTTCCTGGGTCTACCTCTTCCACGGGTTCCCTCAACTGCTAGGGATTGGCACTTTCTCACACACCTCTCTTCATCCATTCTCGCCACATGACCATACCAGCGCAATCGTCTCTCTTGCACACAACAACTGATGCTTCTTAGGTACAACATTTCTCTCAAGGTACTAACGCTCTGTCGAGTAAGTACACTGACATTACACATCCATCGGAGCATACTGGCTTCGTTCCTCACGAGCTTACGCATGTCCTCAGCAGTCACGGCCCATGTTTCACTGCCATGTAGCATAGCTGTTCGTACACATGCATCATACAGTCTGCCTTTTACTCTGAGCGAGAGGCCTTTAGTCACCAGCAGAGGTAAGAGCTCCCTAAACTTTGCCCAGGCTATTCTTATTCTAGCAGTTACACTTTCAGCGCACCCACCCCCACTACTGACTTGGTCACCTAGATAGCGGAAACTATCAACTACTTCTAGTTTTTCCCCCCGGAAAGTGACAGAAGTTGTTTTCTGCAGATTTTCGGAGGTCAGTGCTCCAGAGCACCTGCCTGCTCCAGAATGGATAATTATGGAATAATTAAAAGCAAAATAAGTAAATGTTTGACTGCTGTTCTGAGTGTACCCCATAAATTATAATCTCTTTGGCATCAGCAAATAATTTGTTAGCTGGTTGTTGTAAACAAGAGTCCATGCTGTTGCCTGATACGTTGGTTTGACAGGAAAGCTTTTTTTGTTGCTTGTTCCTTCTCAAGCCATGCCTGGCTCATAAGGGCCGGTTTCCCGGTTTCTTGGCGTATAGGTTCCCCACCTGGACAGGACGCCGGTCTGTCACAGGTGAGCTGCAAGATGCAGTAGGAAAAGAGTGAGTGAAAGTTGTGGCGAAAGAATCAGCAGAAGTTTCACCATTACCTTCTGCCAGAACCGCGTGGAGCTTAGGTGTTTCGCTCATAAACACACACATCTCCCAGTCTGCGATTTGAACCCACGATCCCTCGACCATGAGTCCGATGCTCTAACCACTAGGCCATGTGCCTCCACACAGGAAAGCTTTGACCAAAGTGACATACAATGAGTTGAAACACCACAGTCTCAAAATCCCTTCATACCGATGACTTGCATGTGTCACCGAACACACATTATCTAAAAGGGAGAAGATGTTCTTCATCAACAAAAAACAAAGGTGGTGAGATAGTCATGATCAAATCTACCAGTACACACTAAGAATGAATAGATACATTATAAATTCAGATCTTTTCGGTTTGAACAGCAGTTTTTAACATAATTTCTACGTAACTAAAAAATTTTAAACTTCGTATACTGGTAGAATGTGTTTATAAAACATCTTTTTCTCTTGGTTTTATAGAGAAAATTCTATAGTTTGTAAGATATTTGGTTTTTAATTTCTTGCATTTCGGCAATTTCAACCAATCAATGACATCTATTGAGGTGAAAACATTCTGTGCCATATGAATATGTCCCTTGTTTAAGAAACAGATTGGGTTTATTTACATTCTGAAGAAAAAAAAAAGATACTCTTCCCCACACCTCTAACCCTAACCCTAAAACAGATTAAAATGCAATAGATTGATACTAGGGTCATAATTATGGGTGACAATTTCAGATGACACCACCAGAAAAAACTGCCGTTCAAACTGAAAAGATCCATAAATTCCAATAGATAATTGTAAATGCTAAAAAGTAGACTATAGTTGTAGAAGATGGAAGTGGAATAATGGTAAGTTAAGAATTTGCTATTGTTGTTAGTATAGTAAAATATTCATAACCAATAATAAAGGGAGGACAACTGAAAATGTTAAAAAAAATCATTTATTTGTTAGGTCATAATAGTTTAGGGGCATACATTGCCAATTGTGAACCTTCGAGTTTAGTTTAGCAACTGTAGATATTTACAAAAGACATACAGACACTCAAACACTTGCACAAAACATGAAGATTGATACCAGAGCGGACATGAAAGCATAACTGGTACGAAACAAATTTAACAAAAAAAAATGTGCTTCTATGTCTGCTAGTCAGGTAAAAATAGACAGTATTTAGAGAGCTTCATTTTATACATTAAGATAATTTTTCTATGAATACCAAAATTTTGAGAGTTAAATATTTGGTTCTGGAAAATATTACTTTTAAAATTTCATCTTTGTCAAAAGTAAACAATATCAAAAGAAAAAAATATATTCTTGGCCAAAACATAATTAAAATGTTTGAATGACTACAAAATATTCTGATCAATTATTTGGAAAATTGAAGCATTAATTAACGATAATAATTATACATGCTTGTCTTTCTAAATACCCTCTTATAATGGTGCTTTGATGTTGAAGGAAAATCATATGTTCTTGGAACGTTTAGAAGTATTTTGACTATTAACCCTTTCATTACTGTATGTTTTTTGACATGCTCTGTGTTTCTTTCAATTATTTTAAATATAACAAAGAATTTAGTAAAATAACTTAGTTATCATTAAGCTAGTATTATGAACATAAATTGTGTCTAAGGTTTGGTGGAAGATTTTAGTTCAAAACTTATGAAAATTAGACATTTATACTTAGAGCCAGGTTGGTAACAAAAGGGTTTAAGAATAAATACTAAATAAAGTATGAAGGAACATTTAAAATGAAACAGAAGAACACATGGTTTATATTATATTATAGCTAAATTATATTTTCTGCTGAACTTTATACACAAGATATGAAGGGTTTGGAAAAATTCTTGCTTTAAAGATACTTGCATTGGCTAATGTAAGCTAAATTACCCAGTTATTGATGTTTGTGAGTGATCAATTAGAATTATGATTAAGTTCACATAATGCAAACAACATCAATTGCATCATATTACCTATGAACAGAGAAAGCTTTTTAGGGTTTTTTTATATACAGTTAATTGTTTTATGCACTATTTCTGTGCATAAACTGTGATGTAGCCTGGAGTACAATAGTTAGATAATAAAACGAGTTTAATAGGGTTAATTTTGTTTGCTAAATTGTAGACAGTAACTTTGTAAGAAAGGTTAGAGAGAGGTAATAAGAAAGACTCTTAGGTAAATATATAATAAAAGATTAATCTTATATTTGAGGAAAACATCAACATAAAATGGACTGATGAGTTTCAGATGGAGATGACTCAGCTTATACAGAGATGAACATAATATTGTAATCATAAGAAGCCATCAGTAAAATGACGAATGAGGATGCGGAAAACTATCATCCGGGAAAGAGTAGCATCATTCTTTGTGAAGCATCGATAGTTCATGTCTAAATATTGGTCAAGACAATTACACCTAACTGCCTTACAATCATAGATTAGGAAAAGAAATTATGAATTTGCATTATGTTTCTCATTGTTTACAAGAAACAGGTCTTGTGTTGGTTACTCTCATTTTATTAGTAATTACTGTCTCTTACAGTGAGTGTAATGATAGCTTCCTCTCAGTATAAGCCAGTTTAAAAATTTTTACCACCAATTAAATTTCATACTGCACACAGACACAAAGATATGTTATATACATTTTTACAGTGATTTTTGTCTTACTTGTCATTCCAAAGAAGGCCTAAAGCTACTGAAACCACATCTAGACTAACAGGATAGGAATAATGCGTCAGGTTAGTCACATTATCTCAGTTGAAGAAATGCATACCAACTCAAAATTCCAAGAACATATTTTATTCTTAATTCTATTAAATGAAAAAAACCTAACTGAAGGGATTGTTTTTTTTCTTTTAAAGTTGACACCATGCTAAACTAAAGGGTGATTAAAATTCAAAAGGAAAACATATAAAGTTCCAAACAGTATTCACACAATTGAACAAACAGATGAAATGCACTCACCGGAAGGGAGTAGACACTCTTGAAAGAAACAAAATTAACATTATATTAGACTTATATATTCTCATAAAATAAAAGTAATAAAATCACAGTTGTTTATATATATATATATATATACATATTTATTCCTGGTCAAAAGTCTGAATACAATGATACAAATAATGTTTATATTATAACTTATGATGCAGATAGAATGTATTTTCTAATAATCAGATAAGATGACAAAGATTTGTGAAAGTGGAAATGGTGTGATACCTGCTTTGCTGCTAATAAAGCACCAATGCAATCAGGCATGCTTTCAACAAAATTTTTGTAGCAAACTGGTGTTGTCTCCTGTGTCCAAACCTGCAGTAGCTTTTCTTTTATATCCAAAATTTATTTAGCTACAATTTTCTTTCTATAGGATATCATGCATTTTCTATGGGGGTTGCTATCAGCAAATGATCCAAATAGATTAATATTATTAGCGCTAAGCCAGTCTTCCATACACTTTGCAGAATAATAGAGTACCCTCACACTGAAATATAGTGCTATTATGGACAATCTTATGAGTTGGAAACTTTTTCAAAGTATCAAGTACATTTTAGAATTTATAATTGTACCAAAGACATTTCCAGATACAAAATTTTTCTTTTGCAGAAAAAACACCCCTGCCAATATCAGAATGGAAAGACACTACTAGACTCTTGTAAGTATATATTTGGGAATGTACCTCGAGTTTGATAGACAGCAAATAAAACCACTACTAGAAGCAAATTGCTTAATGGGCGTTTTGTCATTGAATACGACTAAGTTAACCCTCTTTAAAGCAATTTTTATGATTCTTACAAAATGGTAAGCAATCCTGCATGTTGTTTTGTGAGAAGTCTTGCAACAAGATTGAAGTCTTTCTAAAATTGATATCTTGTTGTTTCAGTGATGTAGTTTATTGTTGTTGAAAATTGTGTTTGTCTGTCACTGCCAGATGAAAAAAGGAGATGCAATGCAAAGATGATGACTCATGTCATAAGGTTTGCCTGATCTACCAGGTGGTTTATATCCACTTGTCTGACGAAGTTGAAACAAGGCTATCTTGACAGCAGCAGCAGATACATCTAGTTGTGTTGATACCTTCCTGAACACGAGTCCACTGCCACAAAAAACAAGAATTTCAACACTTTTTCAGATGACAATTCCATAAATTCATAAAAAATTGATATATATTGCAGTGCCAGAAAGGTTGGAGATATATATATATATATAATATATATATATATATATATATATATAAGTTACCCTCCCAAGCACAAGTCTGGGCAAGGTTGTTTATGGAAGACCAGCAGTTGCCCATGCATACCGGCCTCCCCTCTCCACGCCACCAGTGTTATCCAAGGGAAAGGCAAAGGGGTCGATACAGCTTGGCACCTGTGATGTCGCAACTCATTTCTACAGCTGAGTGAACTGGAGCAACGTGAAATAAAGTGTCTTGCTCACAAACACAACATGCAGCTCACAACCTCACGATCGTAAGTTCGATGCTCTAACCACTGAGTCATGCACCTTCACATATATATATATATATACATACATACATACATGATGGCTGCCCCCTTGTTATCGAGTATGGCCATTGCACGAGGCTTAACTGTTATTAGTGCTGTGATCAAATGTGAATTTTATTTGCTTTTTAAGGCTACAGCCAGCCATTCAGTTGAGACTCACAGCACTATCAACAATCATGAACAATGTTGTTATCGTGCAATGCCTGTGCAAGAAGATTTTTTTTAAAGTGAGGAAAGGCTGTGCACTGAGTCTATTCCACTCACTAAGCATGCATACATACATACATACTCGCCCACACATAACAGTAGTCAAGTATGATCCAGGGATCCAAAGTTAGTTAACTTCAAGCAATAGGCACCTAGTATAGATAACAAAAACTGGACAGTATATGATAACATTTACTAGTATTGTAGGTTACACTTTCCCATATCAAAGTTTAGAGAAATTGATAAGCTGGTTGTTTCTATACAATTCATGGTTTAGTGACTAATGCTGCTAACAATGTGAATAAAAAACCCAAAATATAAGGAGTAATAGAGGTAAAATATTGGCTACAATTTTTCATAACTCACCAACATTTCATTATGTAGGTCATTACAAAACAAACACTCCTCAGTATATCTAGTCTTGAGGCTGAGTCACCTCAATGAAGTTTACACTGATGCAGGAAGTAAACTTCATTGAAGTGTCTTGGCCTGAAGACTAGCTATGGTGAGGAGCGTTCATTGCATAATGACTTACAGAACTGAACGTCAGTGAGTTAAGAAACAACTGTAGCCAATATTCTACCCCTACTGTTCCTTAGATTTTTTGGATAAAATATGAACTTGTCTATATAATATATATATAAAAACAGTTACTTGCAAATATGGAACAGAGAATTAGTTTTTATCTTCATCAAAAACATATTTAGAAAAATACCAAATTGCATTCAGACTTTTGATAAGGATTTTATATATATATATATATATATATATGGGAATTTTAGGCTAGAATAATAACTATCTTTTCTGAAATAATATGTCTTAAGGAAATATTCAGCAATTACCAAATGTTACAAATTATTTTTCATACTTAATCATTTTAAGTGAACAGAGTGAGTTAAATGTTGTATAGTTAAAAAGAAATTAATTTTGGTCTAACATAAATAGCTTGATTTTACAATCTTAAGGCAATAACAAAACCAAAATAAGAAAACAAAATAATATATAAATTAGGTTTGTATTTACTATTAAATACTGATATTTATGAAATCAATGTTTATTGAATATAAAAGATTTTTACATGAAATGGGAGCAAAAATAAAGTTTGTAATAGCAGCCAACATAAATAGGTAAAGTTTAAGGGAAAGTATTATGTGCTATTTTAATGAAAGTTGGATATATAACCAGTTAAAGCATGCCTGGAGGTGTGAATGTATCTTAGGTGAAGCGGTAAAAAGGAGAAAAATTAATATGAAACTCCAGACTATAAATAGAAATACACATAAGAACTTGTGGTGTAAAATATTCAGAGTGATTACCATCTCATCTGTAGTTCTATTAGATATATCGATAGAGTTTG
The DNA here is from genome assembly GCF_006345805.1 of Octopus sinensis. Taxonomy (NCBI): domain Eukaryota; kingdom Metazoa; phylum Mollusca; class Cephalopoda; order Octopoda; family Octopodidae; genus Octopus; species Octopus sinensis. The sequence continues at coordinate 13,904,277 of NC_043011.1, read as the reverse complement.
AAAGGTAAAGGATAAAAATTTAATTTACTACAACTTGATTGAAAGGACCTTGAAGGTAAAAGCTATAAGATTAGAAAGACTTTTAGGAAATATAATAATGGGTAGTAAAATCACTGACAAGCAAAGTTTATAGAATGTAGTAAAAGTAAATATAGATTTTATGTTATTGTTCATTTAGTAAGGTGCAATGTAACTAAACAGCAGTAAAAGCTACTTTTAAATAACTTCAGTTTTATATGAAAACGTCTTAATTCTCTTTTAAATAAGGACTTTAGAAAATGGTAATTTAAACCTAACAGAAATAATGTGTGAAAATACAAAAGCTCGTTATGAGTTGCAAGAAAAAAAAAACAACTTTAAAATAGTAACAGAGTATAAAGCATAGCTAGCTGCAAAGAGTTGCAAATTATTTAAATTTCAAATGGTATATATAATTTAAAGTGGAGGGGAAATATGTTAACCATGAACATGTTACAAAATTGACATGAATAATGAAGGATATGTTTATAGAAAATGTTTAAGTTTGATGAAACTGATGTTTATGAAAAAATCTACTTATGAATGTATAGGATAAGCAAAATAAAATGCCATGCAAAGAATATTAAAATGAAATGAAACTGAATTCTCTCTGGTCAAAGAAAGAAAAGGATATAGAAACACAATCATTCTAATACATAGTCATGCAAAAGAAAGAAATTTGGGTATAAAACAGCAACAAATGTAAAAGAAAAGTTTGAGATTTCAGTACTAAAAAAAACAATAATTCAAGAAGAAAATATTTAACTCTTTTTGAAACACAATGTCTGTAAAACACTTTAGTATGACTCAACAGATATAAGACTTGGAATCACTTCTAGAGAAACTACCTTAAACATACAACTATCAATATTTGATGAATGACACAGACAGACAGCCACTAAATCTGAACAAAGGGCAATTTGCAAAGTCTAATTGTATCTCATCAGTTACAAATCTATCAGAGGTTGAAGTAAATTTATGAAACGATGGTAAAACTTTACTGAACTTTTCCCATATTAACAGTATTCTCTAGGCTGATTATTTCTTCAAGATTCTAAACAACCCCTAATCAATACTCTAGATGTTTCCAATTGCAATAAAATGCCACTCTACTAATATTTTACAGTATTTAATAAATATTCAATTGGTACAAAATCAAGACATCTATCCATAAATACAGGACATATTATTTTAGTTGTAGAACTGGAAATATCTTTCATCAATATTTAAACATTTGTAAAAATGTCAAATGAAACTATTTTGAACTGTCTCACTTATGCCATTTTCATGATGATGATGGTAGCGAGTAAGAGTATCTTAACAACCAAAGAAGTACTTAATCTAATACATTCATTGCTTTTATAATTAAGGTTGCAATTTTCTCTGGTCCTATATAACTGAGGCATGTGATCAAATAGATGACTCGTTAATATTAGATAACTAATAGTTCTAAAGAAACTGAAAGTCAGGTTCAGTTTAACTGGTCACAGTCTCTCAGTTTGGTTTGGAATTTTAGTAAAGCATTCCTTCACCAAAAAGATTAAAGAAGCTAAATATGCTTATATTTGTGGAATTTACTAATTTATAAACTTTGTTGTGTTAAATCATATTTGTTTATTTAGGCACAAAGAAAATGAACAATATCACTGAAATAACACACAAAAATCCCCACTCAAAACAAACTCTCTACAAAGTAAGAAGAATGCATGATCTAAATGATGAAATAACAATTATTTTCAATATAAGTGAAGCCACTATTAGAGTTTTATAGGAATTAAAAGTGTCAATTTGCAATTAATACCACAAGTATATTCAATCCAATTAGGAGAGGATTCATTCAGTATGGTTACGAATTTCATTTCCATAATAAGTCAATATAGGAAATACTTGAAGTTAGGTTGAGATGAACAAATCCTTACAACTAGAAACTAATTCAAAAACAGAGTTTCAGTGAAATAATTCTGATTTCTCTTTTGATTGTGGCCATGCTGAAGCACCACCTTTTAGTCAAATAAATTGACCTCAAGACTTATTCTTTGTAAGCCTAGTACTTATTCTATTGGTTTCTTTTGCTGAACTGCTAAGTTACAGGGATATAAACACACCAGGCGATGGTGGGGCGACAAACACAGACACAAATACACACACACACACACATATATATGATGGGCTTCTTTCAGTTTCCATCTACCAAATCCGCCCACAAGGGTTTGGTCAGTCCAAAGCTATAGTAGAAGACGCTTGCCCAAGGTGCTATACAGTGAGACTGAACCCGGAACCATGTGGTTGGTAAGCAAGCTTCTTACCACACAGCCACTCCTGTGCCTGATTGTCTAATTTTCTTTTAATTTAGCTACTTGTCTAAGATAATAATAATTTCTAATTTAGACACAAAACCAGCAATTTTGAAGGAATTGAATCAATCCAAGTTCTTCATATGTACTTCAGTAACCCAAAAGGATGGCAGGCAAAACTGACTTTGGCAGGATTTGAACTCAGAATACAAAGAACTAGAACAAATACTAAAAGATATTTAGTCCAATACTCTTACAACTGTACCATTGTCTAAGTTCTGGTAAAATATCCTTAAATATTTCATCTCATTACATATCAAAGTTAAATGGTTCTTATAAAAGATTCTTTCACATAATATTCACCAAGAATTCATTTAGAGAAATACCAAATCTATTGACACTCACTATATTAGGAATATAACTAGTATGAACATGATCTGAATAAGAAAAATACAAGTTAAAGCAAATACCTTAGTAGTACCATTTATAAAAAAAGATTTAGCTATTTCACTACAGTAATTTTATTGCATTTCTGAATCCCTTCTATTAGACAACTAATTATAAATGAATAGCAGATAATGAAAGTAATATGATTAAGAATTAATTTACCTAATTATTTCTAATATTGCTATCATTTAATAAATATTTAAGGAAAACTTACAAAAGTTTACATGTGGTTATGTCAGATTTTTGGTTAAAGTGATAAATCTAATTAACAGAAACAATAGCAACATCAAATAGAATTGACAGCTAACGAGGGTTTATATCTCCATTAATTAGAAAAGAGTGTAAGTCTAGGTTAGTGGCACAAATTAAAGGGAAAATACTTGTGGTATCACAAGTACACACATGAATACACACAAACACACACAACTGATATATATATATATATATATTTTGAATTTAAGTGGGAGAAAAATGACACCTAGCAAGGCCAAGAGAAGCTGCAAGTGCCGAACATACCTGTAGCCCGGCATATTGGGATTCATTAGACGGGGACAACTGGAAGTGGAAATAAACTAAAGCATAAAACATAACCTAAAAAGTCAAATAAATTCTACACTCTCCTCTCTTCTTTTGGCAGTCATGGATTTTCAAACATTAACAAAAATATATGAATAGTGACAATTAAATTCAATAACTGTGTCAAAAATTACAGATTTCTAAATGTCTATGAAACACACAGACAACAATATTACATTATAGGAAATATATAAAGTAAGATGCAGTTGAAATAGAAATGAAAGATAAAAAGGAAGGTGAGGTTATACATACATTTATAGTGCCCCACTCATCTGGTTGAGAGGAAGTCTGGAAATGAACTATCACATTAGGATTGTGCATTACAATGGTTTCTCCGCCAGGAAATTCAAGTTTTTTATGCCATAAATTGTTAAAAATAGCATTTTTATATTCTTCCTGGAAATACAAAGAAAAAATATGCCTTTTTGATCTGTTAATTGAAACGCCCAATATCGATAAGTATCGGTGCACCACAGAAATTTGGGGCCCAAAAGTGTATCTAGCACACGCACAACCACACACACACACACACAATGGGCTTCTTTTAGTTTCTGTTTCAGAAACCCACTGAAAAGGTTTTGGTCAACCTGGGATTCATTTACAACAGCATAAAATTCAGAAAAGAAATTTGTAAAATAAAAATTCACCTCAAGTTTTTGAGCGAATGCTTCAGTATAAGGCACATATTTGTTGTCTCCTTCTCGCTTGTAAAACCAAGTACTTCGACGGACATGGGTATGATCTTCGCTCCAATAGACAGCTTTACGAATCCTCTGATCCACTTGAATGTCATAACGGCCACCATCAGTGGCAACCACCTCACCGTCAGCACAACCTGTGGTTCAGAAATTATAAATATAAATAATTACCATTTGTTGGGTTGGATATACTGGGAGACATAGATGCAGGTAGAGCTGAGAACACTTCTGAACATGTTAAAATCAAAACTCTAAAACAGTGGTTCTAAACTGGGGGTCTGTATAAGATTTTGTTGTTAAAATCTATGTGCAATAAAATTGCTTTTAGTTCTACAAATACATAAAACATTTTTTTTAGACAATTCCTAATAATATTTAATTATAAAAATACAGTAGGATTTTTCCATGTCCATTGAATGGTTATGGAGGCCCAGAAGAGTAAAATAGGAATTAAAGGGGTCCACAGGCAAAAAAAATGGTTGAGAAGCACTACTCAAAAACAACATGTAGCTAGATTGTAGACAATTATGAAAATCCTCCAAAGAGGCATTAATATATTTACCATTCTGGAATGCATTCTCCAGCCTAATTGAATCAACAATTGAAAATGGGAACCAAACTTCACGGTTTTCAATTCTTTTGCAAAAACACCAATGGGCTTGAACCGGCTGGTAAAACGAAGCGTTGCAATCCACTGGTGGTTGGTAATTAACAGATGTCATTTGTTGGCTTTGATGAAACATACTGGGATCAGAGGAAGTAGTTGCGTACATGGGCATTTCTCCGACTTTGGGAGGAGGACCTACTTGTGACTGGGCCCTATAGCTCTTTGGATGTGCAGGAGAGTAAGTTTCAGCTGGTGGTGGAGCGTATCGTAAAGGGCCCTTTTGTCTGTATCTGTTGGGAGTTGAAGCTGAAAATAAAGTTAAAAAAAAAGAGAAAAAAAAAGCTAGTCACTGAAATACTAAAAGTCTACAAACCTTCCTTTAGAAGATTAAATAATAGTGTTTAATATTCTAGAAGATTAAATAACAGTTTACAGATATCAGGCGCAGGAGTGGCTGTGTGGTAAGTAGCTTGTTTACCAACCACATGGTTCCGGGTTCAGTCCCACTGCGTGGCACCTTGGGCAAGTATCTTCTATTATAGGCTCAGGCCAACCAAAGCCTTGTGAGTGGATTTGGTAGACGGAAACTGAAAGAAGCCCGTCGTATATATGTGTGTATATGAGTTTGTGTTTGTCCCCCTAGCATTGCTTGACAACCGATGCTGGTGTGTTTATGTCCCCCGTTACTTAGCGGTTCGGCAAAAGAGACCGATAGAATAAGTACTGGGCTTACAAAAGAATAAGTCCCAGGGTCGAGTTGCTCGATTAAAGGCGGTGCACCAGCATGGCCGCAGTCAAATGACTGAAACAAGTAAAAGAGTAAGAGTAAATAGTATTAGTGTCAAATTTTAGCACAAGGTCAGCAATTTTATGGGAGGGGGGGAGTCAATTTCATTGACCCCCAGAGTTCAACTTGTACTAATTTTATCGACCCCAAAAGAATGAAAGGCAAAGTTGACCTTGGTGGAACGTGAACTAAGAACAAAAAGATGTACAAAATGCTGTTAAGCATTTTGCCCAGCACGCTAACGATTCTGCCAGCTCACCACCTTAATAGTTTACTGATATTAGCATCCATATGTTTTATCTAGATTCTGTCATGGCCACAAGCAAAACTAATTAAATAATAATGAAGGGTTGTTTGCCTATGTTGCACTGTTATGTCAGCTGTTTCATCTAAATATGAAATCCTATCTTATTACAAACTTGCTTCTGATCTATGTTTATGAATGTGACACAAATCTCAAAAAATGATATCAGGCAATCTTTTTTCTTTTTTTTTCTACAGACAGATACAAAAACAATTATTATGAAATAATTCTGAGATGTTTTCAATTAAGTTATGTTAACTTACTACAACGGTCATAAAAAAAAAAACAATAATAATTATGCAGAGAAGAAAAAGCAATATTAGTTAATGGTTCCGGGTTCAGTCCCACTGCGTGGCACCTTGGGTAAGTGTCTTCTACTATAGCCTCAGGCCGACCAAAGCCTTGCGAGTGAATTTGGTAGACGGAAACCGAGAGAAGCCCGTCGTATATCTGTATATGTATGTATGCATGTGTGTGTGTTTGTGTGTGTCTCCCCAACATCGCTTGACAACCGATGTTGGTGTGTTTGCGTCCCCGTAACTTAGCAGTTCGGCAAAAGAGACCGATAGATTAAGTACTAGGCTTACAAAGAATAAGTCCTGGGGTCGATGTGCTCGACTAAAGGCGGTGCTCCAGCATGGCCACAGTCAACTGACTGAAACAAGTAAAAGAGAGTAAAGAGTCAGCCTGAAACTGTAATAAAAAAAAAAAAGGCACTTGCCCTACGAGGTGACACACAGAAAGATGAACCCCAAAGCTAAGTGATTTCAAAGGCAACTTTTTAACCATTACATATATGTGAGACAGGCTTCAGCATAGAGAGTTGCTGAAGCATGGAACAAACTGCCGGCATCAGTCGTTAGTTGTTGGAGCACTGCATCCTTCAAAACTTCCATGCTTCCTGAGATTCGCCAACACTACACCTGATTTTCTCCCCTCCATACACACACAAGCATGTATCTGACTGCATATACTTTATATGCACTTTTTGACAAGTTGTGGTGCACCTGAGCACTGTATACAATAATTTCATTATTATTATTATTATAAATTTCACTTACAAGGCATTGTCAACCTGAGGTTTGGGCAAAAGACATTTATCAAAAGTACTGCAGTGGGATCAAACCCAGGATCAATACAGCCATGCCCATGCTTGTATATAAAATATATATTCAAATTTTAAATAAAATTTTTATTTCTTTTTAAATGAAAGTGGTGCTAAAAAAACGCTCAAAATCAAAAACAACAAATAAATGAATTATCATGCAAGTTATTGAACCAATGACTGTGTTATATGTTGGATTATAGGTAAATAAGTCTTACTAGCTTCTGGTGAACTAACTGCAACAAAAGATGACATAGATGGTGGTTTGCTCCTGTCTGGTATGGTACTTGTTGTAACAGGATCGGGAGGCTTTTGAGGAACAGATGGCATATTTGGAAAAGAAGCTGATGTAAACATTACAGGAGCATCCGTCTTTGGAATGGTCTTCTGTTGTGACGTAGAAGGAAGATTGTGACCAACTTGTGAGAAAGGGTCTACACTTGCAGAATTAGATTGTTGAAACATATTAAAAGGGCTTGCTTGCTGACTGGCTGAAGAAGTGGCATTTTCTGGTACATTCTGTCCAACAAAGCTATCAGCCTCTGCCTCCTCATCTGCATTAAAAAAAAAATTTGAAACTTCATATAATAATAATAATAATAATACAAAACAGATAATTCATCACTGTATCTTTTATTAAACTACCACCCAAATGGTTTTCTCGTTGTCTGCTTTGGTAAAGAATTGGGTTGTATTCAGAGAGTCAAATCTTTTCATACATGGTATAGATTTCTTTGTTACAATGTTGTTCCTATCCTTACTAATTAGAGTATTATGGTTGTTCATATCATTATAGTAAATTATCTTATTTTGATTATTCCTCTTTTCTCTGTTTGTTGCTTGAATGTTCCTATTTTAATCTTTAATTATAGTTATGGGCTATGTTGCCACCATTTATAGGTTTGTTCACATTAATGTAGTTAGGACGGTGGTAATTATTAAGGTTTATAAACAGAATTGGGTTGAAGTGTTTCCAGGGCATTGACAGAGAGGGAAGATTTGGTATTTCGGGTTTATGTCTACGGGGCATTGATCTAGGTGCTTGCTTACGGGAATTTTCCTAGTCATGGGGTACTGGATTTGTTGCCTATGCACAGTAAGTCTATCCTTTAAAGTTAAGCTAGTTTGACCTATGTACTCTCCACCACACCCTCCACATTTGAGAACATAGATTAAGTTCTTCGAAGCACAGGTGAAGTGATTTTTTTATGGTAAAAATTCGACCTGACTTAAATTTGTATGTTGAACCCTCTAAAAGGAAGATGCAAGTTCCGTGGTTAGGGCGGTTGCACTTTTTGACTATTGGGGTTGTATTTTTGGTGGGTAATTTGGTGCTGGTGAGTAACTTTTTTAGGGATTGTGGTTATCTCTAGCTTTTAATAATCCTGTGTGTTTCCAGTGCCTTTTTCATTCACGGGTCCTTCATAAGGAGGGTTATGTTTTAGTGGATGATGTTATATGCTTCAATGTTCCTTGGATGGTGTGTTGATATGTAAGATAAAGTTTTAAGTGTGTCTTACAGTGCACAGCAACAAATCAGAGACCCCACAACTAGGAAAATTCCAGTAAGCAAGCACTTAGACCAATGCCCTGTAAGACATCTTCCCTCTCTATCAATGCCCTGGAAACACTTCAACCTAATTCCGTTTAAATAAGGAAAGCATACTCATTAAAAAATATAAACCACAGCTGAGTATCCTTTAGAAAGAAGGAAAAAGCAGTCAAAAGAAAAAGGAAAGAAGACTCAATTTCTCCACAAAAAATAACCAGGAACAATAAACAATTTTTAAAAATCTTTAATAACAGTCTTCCACCCAAGTTTTGAAACCGCAACTCCGACTCACCATACAGACAAGAGTTGCTGGCATCACCTACCTCTAGGCCAATAAAATTTTACAAACACCAGTTGCTGACATCACCTAACTCTAGACCAATCAAAATCGAACTTCAGCAAATACGAAATGACCCTTTAAGAGAATCGACCAACTGGAACGACTGATGACCGTTCCCCACAGGGAAGCCAACCAGGCAGAATGACAAACTTGACCACTGGAAAAACAAGTATTTTAACGAATCAAAAATCGGATCCGCTCGCACAAAAAATTATAAATACACCTGATTCCAAAACGTACCACTACAAGCGAAACCGTCTATGGAAAGAGGATCAGAGAAACTGTAAGCCAAATTCCCTTTTTTTTATTATCTTCATTCCTCCCTTGTTTTTTTCCCCTCTTCTTAACTCAGTATGACTGAAAATTTGATGATACTCATTTCTTGTCGATTACTACTAACATTAATGAGCTCTGTACATTCAAACAAACTGAAGTACAGTTTTAATATTATTGACTACTATGAACAATAAACTTGTCAACAATGAAATGCCTGTACCTGTCCTCCTAATTCATAATTCTAAATTTGTCAGTTATGAACAATTTAATCTGTCAACACTGAAACATTTTTACTTCTCAACATTGAAATTTTCAAAGTTGTTTTTCTCATTTATAATTTTAAACTTTTACCATTAATAAACAAAAAATATTGTTGAAACTAGTTTGGTATGCATGTAAATAGTACATATACATGGTCTAGACAAGATGCAGTTTGGGTTTGTTCCAGGGAAAAGCACCATTGATGCTATATTTCTGGTAAGACAGCTGCAAGATAAATACCTAGCCAAAGATAAACCCCCATACCTGGCTTTCGTTGATATGGAGAAAGCCTTTGACAGGGTCTCCTGATCCCTTATCTTGTGATCAATGAGGAAACTAGGAATAGATGAATGGTTAAACACTGTCAGGAAGGTGAGTGTTGGCAACGAGTACAGTGAAGGATTCCAGGTAGAGGTCCACCAAGGTTTAGTCCTCAGCTCCCTCCTATTTATCATAATCCTCCAGGCAATAACAGAGGAATTCAAGACAGGCTGCCCCTGGGAGCTCCTCTATGCTGATGACCTTGCTCTTATGAAGGAAGACATTAAACGATGATGATATATAAGTCATGAAGAAGACTATAGTGACAGAAAAAAAAAAGCAAAGGCAGCACATAATAGCTTCTTATACTGGGAGGATAGCTTAGGGAGGTTGGTGGATAGGCATTTATCGAGGATATTATTTTTCTACAAAAACTTATGTGGTTTAACAAATAGATACACATCCAGCAAAATCAAGCATCATCAGTAGGTTTCCTTGCAACAGTAATAATAATGATAGCAATCTTAGAAATTGGAATTATAATCCAGGATGGTCATCTTAAAAGAAAACTACCTCAATAAGTTTCATCTTACAAATATATCAGAATGATGGAAATGTGGACATTAAAGCAATAATGATGAAGAGTATATATATATATACTCTTTTACATGCTTCAGTCATTTGACTGCGGTCATGCTGGAGCACTGCCTTTAGTCGAGCAAATCAACCCCAGGACTTATTCTTTGTAAGCCTAGTACTTATTCTATCAGTCTCTTCTGCCGAACTGCTAAGTTACAGGGACCTAAACACACCACCATCGGTTGTCAAGTGATGTTGGGGGGACAAACACAGATGTACAAACATATACACACACACACATACATATACATATATATATATATCTATATATATCCATATATACGACAGGCTTCTTTTAGTTTCCATCTACCAAATCCACTCATAAGGTTTTGGTCAACTCGAGGCTATAGTAGAAGACACTTGCTCGAGGTGCCATGCAGTGGGACTGAACCCAGAACCATGTGGTTGGTAAACAAGCTACTTACCACACAGCCACTCCTGCACCTATATATATATAAACATAATACATAATTTAAACAAATATTTTTATCAGCATCCTCTCTGTCACCAGGTATAATCTGCGTCTGCGCAGTGGTTTGAAAAGTTAGGATATACAAAACCATTAGTTCTACGTGTGGGTCTGGCTGTCTGTATGTCTGAAATCTAAAGGCTATCCCACGGATGAAAACTGGCCTTCAGCGAATATTTTTTTGCTAGAAATAGTTAGAAACCATGGTCTGGGAAATAGTTGAGATGGTAAACGTTTTTAATTTTCATTCCTTTAGAGAATTTATCCTATTTTTGTGGTCTTTGAGATTTCTACTGCTCTTTCTAGCACAACGCTTTCCTATTTGGAAGCCTCTTATTGTATTTATATATATATATATATATAAAATAAAATGAAATAAACACAAAAGCAATTATAACTTTTCAACAATTAAGTCCACTTAAATCCAGTGAAAACTGAGAACTATGTCAGCCTTCAAATCAAATTCTTTAAATTCCATAAAGCTGACAATCGGTTGAAATGTCATACTGTTACTATCACATCATCCCTATCGTACAACTAATCAGCAACTTTGTTGGTCAACTAAAAAAACTCAAAACTAAATCAACATAAGCTCTAAATGTATGTTCCGAAAACTCTTTTGCCCTGCATTGTTCAGGTCACCTGCAATGGACCAGGGTCCCATCCAGGTTGGGAACCTATACGCCAAGAAACCAGGAAACCAGCCCTTATGAGCCAGACATGGCTCGAGAAGGAACAAAAATAAAAAACGAAATGAGAAATGCAGCTGGATTTGTGAAGATAGAGACAATATTTGAATGCTTACACTGTATATAGTGCTGGCTTGGATGCTGGAAAATATGGCCAACACAGTGTTGTAACCCTTTGAGATAGCGTTTTTTAACCTGGGTTATCTTCAAGACTCCCCCTTCACCTCCCACATGGGGTGATATAAGCTAACAAAGAAACAGCAAATGTCAAAATGTGCTGCATGTTTAGAAAGGACATGATTTTGCTTTAAAATCAAATATTCAAATCAGATACATTTCTTATATTTTAAACACATTTTTTAAAAACTCTGCATCAGGATTAGAATATCAGTGACGTTGGGTTAACAGTGAGGTGAAACATTAACTGATGGTATGCTTGGCGAGCTGGCAGAAACATTAGCACGCCAAGCAAAATGCGTAGCTCTATTTCGTCTGCCATTACGTTCTGAGTTCAAATTCCGCCGAGGTCGACTTTGCCTTTCATCCTTTCGGGGTCGATAAATTAAGTACCAGTTGCGCACTGGGGTTGATGTAATCGACTTAATACCTATGTCTGTCCTTGTTTGTCCCCTCTAATGTTTAGCCCCTTGTGGGTAATAAAGAAATAGGTATGCCTATGTCCAACATTCACAATTTGCTTCCAAATCTGTAGTGGGGGTGATTGCTCTGAAAGTGTAGCAGCTAGAATAAGAATAGTTGAGCAAAGTTCAGAGAGCTCCTACCTCTGTTGGCAACTAAGGGCCTCTCGCTCAAGATGAAAGGTAGACTGTATGATGCATGTATGCGAAATACCATGCTACGCAGCAGTGAAATATGGGCCATAACTGCTGAGGACATGCGTAGGCTTGAAAGAAATGAAGCTAGTATGGTCCGCTGGATGTGTAATGCCAGTGTGCATACATGACAGTGTAAGCACACTGAGATAAAAGTTGGACATAAGAAACATCAAATGTGATGTGCAAGAGAGACGACTGCACTGGTATGATCATGTGTTACGTATGGATGAGGACAGCTGTGTGAGGAAGTGTCACACCCTAACTATGGAAGGAACCTGTGGAAGAAGTAGACCCAGGAAGACATGGAATGAAGTGGTGAAGCATGACCTTTGAATGTTGAACCTCAGAGGCAATGCCAGAAGACCAAGACCTTTGGAGATATGTTGTGATTGAGAAGACCCGGCAACTAAAGTGAGATCGCAGCCATGGCCAATGTTGCATGTCCGGCCCATTTAACTTTTAAATGACCTGTTGGCTGATATATGCTTGAGAAAACCTGTTGTGTCAAGTAAAACCAAAATCGTAGCTGTGGTCAGTGCCCCCTGACTGGCTCCTGTTTCAGTAGCATGTAAAAAGCACCATCTGAACGTGGTTGATGCCATGCTGCCTGACTGGCTCCTGTGCCAGTGGCACATAAAATGCATCATCCGAATGTGGCTGATGCCAGTGACCCCTGACTGGCTCCTGTGCTGGTGGCATGTAAAAAGCGCTATCCAAACGTGATCGATGCCAGGGCCACCTGACTGACTCCTGTGCTGGTGGCATGTAAACAGCACCCACTATACTCTCGGAGTGGTTGGCATTAGGAAGGGCATCCAGCTGTAGAAACATTGCAAGATCAGATTGGAGACCGGTGTAGCTGCTGGCTTTCCAGACCTCAAACCATCCAACCCATGCCAGCATGGAAAACAGACATTAGATGATGATGATATATTGGTATGCAATTTTAAGATCCAAGGATCTAGGTGTAGTAAGTTAGTAAGCTTCAAGCAGTTCATAGTAGGCAGAAAGAAACAACTTTCAAGAACAATAATAGTTTATTGGTGTAGAAGGTTGTAGGTTTTTCTCATATCAAAGTTTGATAACCTGTAAAAAGTTATTTTACAGTTCACAGTTAGTATTTAGGGCTGCTATGAATGTAAATTAAAATCCAAAGAGAGGAAATGGGGGCAGGTAAAATCCAGGCTCCGTATGTTTCCTAGCTAGCAGAACCTGAGAAGTAATGATTACTACTCAACAAGGAGTACTCCACTAGCTATTCATCAAGTCAAGGGATCCTGAGTTAACTTGCAGGAGATGTGATTTAAAATGCTTAGCCTTCATTTAACTAAGGTATCTTCAGCTTGATGAGTAGCAAGGAAACATATGTAGCCTGGATTTAATCCACATCTCTTAATTTGGATATATATACATACACACATGTTTATGTAGTTGTTTTACAATATTCCTATTGTGAAATCTTGTGTTGAAACAGGCTTTTTTTTTTTTTGAGGATGGTCATGTTTTTGCCAGTTATTCACCTCACTTCAACTTTATTACTATTATTAATATTTTAGCGCCTTCTGTCTAAGCTCTTTTATCACACAAATAGAATTGGAAGAGACACGTGGGATGAAGAGTCACAGGAAAGGCTACAAGAGGTTTGATGAAAGAGCATAGACAAAGGACACTTAAAATAATAAAGCTGAAGTGAAAACCACTATATAACGCATGTGTTTAATTGGCAAAAATAAGACCATTCCCAAATATAACACTAGAGATGTATATATTATTTGCTTACACTGATATCAGTCCATCAAACGTGATGACAGCATCAATCCAAGACATTCAGCCACCTCTACCTCCAGCATATTGTTTCTCATGAGAGCAGACGACATGGCTGACAAGACGAACACAAGATCAGCAGATACTGTGGCACTGAGGGCACCAAACAACTGCAGGTTGATGATGATGTCTTGTCCTCTCTTCATACAGTCTCTTGCATTTGGTTTCAAAGCGCTCTACTCCAGCATCACACACAGACACCCATACCTTCTGGTTAACAGCCAGAGGTTCCAATCAATTGGGAGGGACACTGAATAAAAATAAGACTGCTTAATTACGATGATCATCAAAACGAAGTTTTGGACATCCATGAGGCCTACCTCCAGTCTCGATCTCACTGAAGAGGACTGTCTTTGGGAGCCAGTGACCAGGCATCTGAATCATATGGCTAACCCAGCAGAGAATATGACGAAGGATACAAGCCTCAGTACTATAGCTCTCAGCCCTCAGGAGGATTTCAGTATGAGGCATCTTGTCCTTCCACACAAGACCAAGGATATTTTGGAGTGATCTGATATGGAACATTTCTAGTTGTCTGATCTAGCACCGATAAAGGGTCCAGCACTCACACCCATACAAGAGGTTGGATACACAGACTGCTTGATAAACAAAGATTTTTGTACTCGCTCTAAGGTTCTTGTTTTGAAAGAACAGTTTATTGAGTCTCCTGAAAGTTGCAGAGGCCAAGTTGATTCGGTGCAAGGAGTTCAGTGTCAGAGATTGTGCTTCTAAGATAGCAGGAGTGTGCTTGCAGTAGAGGAGCATCATCAATAAGAATGGGCTGAGGGAGTTGGTCAGTTTGGGAAAGCTGATTGGAGAACAAAATCTAAAACTTTGTAGATATATCCTTGTCTTCTTTAGCAATTCCATACAAATGACATGGGGAGCACTAATTCACATGAATATCAAAATAGGAGCACATGATGCGTAGGCAGCATAGAAAATAGGGACAATAAACTATGAAAAAGGCTGATTGAATTTTGCCTCATTTAAAAAAAAGACAAAACATAATAAGTGAAGGGTATTTGCAAGATGTCAGCTGATGAAAAGCAGGGGGTAAGGTTGAGGTACAGAAGGTTGAGAACCACTGCCGTAGTCAATGAAAGGTTAATGTAATTATCCTAATTAGTCCCCAGCCAGTTAGACTGATGCAACATTTCAAACCTCAATAAAGGTCTGCTCCATCAGAACAGACCTGTGGTTAAATAACAACGCAATACAATAAACAATAATCATCAAATTAACATAACTTCTCTAAAAATACAATGGCGATATGGCATTCAAAAATATAATTTTAATGTTAGTGCTCCATGATGAGGAAAATAATCTTAGCCTCGAACATGGGTATTCTTTTTGAAGACTAATATGCTCGATGCCTGGCTCTATTATACATAACACCAACAACAATAATAATCCTTTCTACTAAAGGCACAAGGCCTGCAATTTGGGGGGAAGGGACGGGTCGATTGTCGACCCCAGTGTTTCACTGGTATTTAACTTGTCGACCTCAGCGGAATTTGAACTCAGAACGTAAGGACGGAAGAAATGCCACTAATAATAATAAGGCCGGATATAGTAACCTTCAGGAGGGACAAACAAGAATGACTAATAATGGACGTGACAGTGCCGGGTGATTAACATATTATGACGAAAGACAAGGTCGACAGATATGGAGACCTGAGAATTGAGATTGCCAAGATGTGGCAGTTGCGTGAGTCAAACATAAAGGTTGTCTCTGTTGTCATCGGAGCATTGGGTTCAATACCACCCAATCTGAAGGGGACCCTTTAGAAATACCCTACAATATTGGTGTATTGCAAAAGTCGGCATTACGTGGAACTGCACGCATATTGCGTAAAGTACTGTCTGAGGTCCTTGTTGTGACTTGACAAACAGTACAAACCCCTGGAACACACAACAGCTTCGGTAAATTTACAATATCTCCAATCTACAACTCGACTATATTGGATACTGTGTGACGTCTTCAATAATAATTAGTTCGTTTACTGGCCACAGGGGCTAACAAGAATCAATTAAAACACAAAGGGACAAAACACAGGACGAAAGTTACAAAGGGTTTTGTCCGTTTGGAAAAGTCCGTGTACAAAAGCAGGATAACAACGAAATATAAGTAACAATTAAAACTCCCAATAGGAGGAGGCACTTCGAAAGGTTACTCGTGGAAAAACCCATAAAAGCCACGCACACATGGTCGTGATGTATATGCCTGGTGTACCCTTATCAGACGGGTATATTTGCGCTGCTCTCTCTCAATAATAATAATCGGAACCTTTTAATTGCACGTTAAGGTGTTTCTACTGAACTGATTTTCGTTATAGCTGGCCATAGTCTCAGTAAATTCTAATTATATTACATCATATAAATATGCTGCTCTAAGTAATTTTATTTATCAAACTTTGGCTGATAATGACGAGTTTCTGTAAGTTGTTCTTCCTTCTTAAGCTTACGTCTGCGTTAACAAAATAATTGGTGACAAGTCTTTTACTCATCATCATAGAAAAATTAAGGTATGGTTAAGAATGCAAAAAAAAAAAGAAAGAAATAGCGTTACGGTATGCTACCGAATTATTGTACTTGTGCTAGATATTAAGAGATGAAAGATATTTATCTTAAACACGAATTATCCATGGGAAATATGATAGGTTACGATTGGTGAATTGGCTTGTTTAACAAACCACAGTTGCCAAAACCTAAAATCTCTACACAATGTCTACAATAGTGGCCAACATCATCATCATAAGGAGGTGACTTTTCAGTTAATATGGTCAAATGACGTCGTGAATGAGTTAAATTAATTGATACTAGATAAGATGACATCTGCGCTGCCATAGCTTGGTAAACGAAATATGACCTAATGCTGGAAGATAGAATAAAATTTCGGTTCGAGATAAGATAGAAATCCAAAGAGTCGAGTAGTGGTTTTTGAGTCGGTAAAAATTGTATTTAATAGTATAAAAAGTTATTGAAGTTGGTATGTCATTACGAGGGGAAGTTTCCGGTGTTTCAAACAGACCTCTTTCCTCGGAGAGAGAAAGAAAAAAAAGGTGCGTCCTTTCAGAATAGAACAGAAAGCGAAAAAAGGAGAAATACTAGTTTCCACATAACTTAGTTGACAATATAAAAATATGACATAAAAATCAATGGTCAGCTGAGAAAGTGTGTAACAGCTGACACTGTCAAGATTAAGTAGTCGTGTCACAAACTTTCATATCAAAATATTAAGGGATTATGAATATATTTGATATAAGATGTTCTTCTCGAGGATAATTAAAGTATATTTCGATTCATGAAAAAAAAATAACATCTCAGCTAGATTTTATTATTATTATTATATAGAATTTCAAACAACCAATATATTTTGGCAGATGAAAAAAACGGATAATAAATAGTATTTATATATTATACTATTGTCTTTTTTTCACAGTTATCGTCACAAGCTAATGATAGAAGACTATATATTTGATAAGCATGAGGGGAAAATCATCAAATATTACATCGTTAGGTAATAGGTCAAGTAACGGTACATTTTTATCATTACATACGTCTGAGACAAATGTAATCTCTCTCTGATCAGTGGACATTCAGAAGAGCTATCACTACTTCACAGAGAAGAAAAGAGAACAAGGGTTATTTATTCCCTTCTGTGAAATAATAATATGTCTAAAAAATTTAATTTTTTACATCCTTCCCCCATGTCGTGCCCTTTTCTGACATCCCTTTTAGTATTATTACACCCGTGACATGAGATGGATAGAATAGTTTTTTTTTTAAATACCCAACTTTTACGCTTTTACAGAGCCCCCTTTTTTGTGTGTGTGCGTCCTGGGGAAATTTAGAAGGGGTTGTTATGATAGTAAACATACTTTGTAGTGTTAAGGGGGCGAGGTTCTGTGCGAGCATCATGTGTACTCGTGATAATACTGAACAACAATGAAATAATGTTGAGCATGAGGACAAATGCTTCGAAAAAATGTTATAATTATGAAAGCTTCATTAAACAATTTGTTTTCCATCGCAACCCGAGTGGACATTGGAGGTGATAATCTGTAATTCGTGTGACAGATGGTCAGTTTGTTGAAGGTGAGAGATGACGAGTCGGGGGGGATGTATACGTGTGTTTATATATACAAATATCTAAATTACATGACGTACCTGAACAAAACAAAGGAGCGGTTTCTGATTGCACGACAGGCATTAACACATTGGGCTGCTCGGGTGGGTTAAGCGTAAGTCCTCCATTAGCTGGCATAAGCAGTAAAGGCGGAGGAGTTGCTTCTTTGCGGCTTCGGTCCGCCATTGCTATGAACCACGTCACAGAACCGGAAGCGGAACTAGAAACGTTTAGTCGGGATTTCAATTGTCATTTGACGTGTTTCACTCATCAAATGTAAACTGTTATTTAATTAGCCTAAGTAATTGGTTCGATGAGCAATTGTTGGGATCTTTTCAGTTTGAATGGCAGTTTTTAAAAATAATTTCCACGTAACTAAAAAATTTTAAACTTCGTATACTAGTAGAATGTGTTTATAAAACATCTTTTTCTCTTGACTTTATTGAGAAAATTCTAGTTTGTAAGATATTTGTTGTTTTTTTTCTTCAATTTCTGCAATTTCAACCAATCAATGATGTTTATTGAGGTGAAAACATTCTGTGCCGTATGAATATGTCCCTCGTTTAAGAAACAGATTGGGTTTGTTTACATTTGTGAAGAAAAAAAAGATACCTTCCCCCTACCCCAAACCCAAAAACAGATTGAAATGCAATAGATCGATACTAGGGTTATAATTATGGGTGACAATTACATATGACACCGCTAGAAAAAACTGCCGGTCAAACCGAAAAGATCCGAGTGTTTCTCTTTCTGACAAAAAAAAAAGTAATTTTTATTTTTATATTTCATGAACATTATTAAAATTTAGCGTTCGAAAATTTGCCTCAATCAAATTTCCTTAGAGATATTAAGAAAGTTATGAGAAAGCAAAATAGTGCGAAAGGCACTAAACTGTAGTTATATCAAAACAGAATGGATATGGAGTAAAAAAAAAAGACACTGGACATATTGATCCAAACTTTCAACCATAAATTGTCTGGCAGTGGTTCTCTGTCTATTTGACTTGGTGACGCACTGCAGATCAAATTTTAAGAAATCACTGGCGCATTCCGCATCGAAGAAATAAAACAAAACAAAACAAAATTGAACAGGTTTTGAAGTTAAAAATTCGAATCTTTTCGGTTTGAACGGCAGTTTTTTCTAGCGGTGTCATATGAAATTGTCACCCATAATTATGACCCTAGTATCGATCTATTGCATTTCAATCTGTTTTACGGTTAGAGTTAGGGTTAGGGGTGGGGGGAAGGGTATCTTTTTTTCTTCACAAATGTAAATAAATCCAATCTGTTTCTTAAACGAGGGACATATTCATATGGCACAGAATGTTTTTTACCTCAGTGGACGTCATTGATTAGTTGAAATTGCAGAAACTGAAGAAAAAAAACAACAAATATCTTACAATCTATAGAATTTTCTCAATAAAGCCAAGAGAAAAAGACATTTTATAAACACATTCTACCAGTATACGAAGTTTAAAATTTTTTAGTCACCTAGAAATTGTGTTAAAAACTGCCGTTCAAACCGAAAAGATCCAAAAATTCATTAAAAAATATAGAAAGCTGTTGACTATCGTTTTTTATTCGTTATATTTGTGTGTAACAAAATTATGTGTAAGATTTTTTTTTCTGACACTAATATGATTTTCTAAAATCATAAAAATATATTTTTAAAAATCCACAGCGGATTTAGATACATCTTGCAGTGCATCATCTAAGAATTACTAGTTTAGCATGGCATACTACCCAACACCAGAGTAGAGGAGTAGGGGCCGAAACCGAACGTGGTTCCTCCTGATGATGTTTTGAGCTAACTGGATCGTATAAAGGAGCTGTTGTGGTAGCAGACCACGAAACACGGTTGTAATTCCTCCTTTATTATCAAAAACATCATAATGTAATACATATATATGCATGCAAGCAGATTACATTGCTAATTAGAGAAAACAGAAATGTTTGATCATATAACCACTCATACTAGGGTTTGCGCCGAAAATAGTTCAAAAGTGAGCGTTGTTATTATATTAATTTAGGTGTTCACTACTGCGCCCATTTCTTCACAGACACTTTCACTTGGCGGTAGTGAGGGGATGCTAAATTCGGGATGCATAATAAAAGGGGGGGGACCACTGATCATCACATTTTACCGATTGCCTGATTTGTTACTAATGATTTGTGCAGCCACACATTGTCATGGTCAATGTGAATTGTTTTCAGAAGCTTGCTCAGGCCACTTCTGCCCAATGGATTCTCAAAGCTTTTTTAGTGACTCCATTGTACTGCCAGCTCTTCACAGTACAACAATGATCCAGAAAAGAATTACACCGTTGACCCCCCGTTCAGCCCCAAAAAACTACCATGACTTTCTGTGCCAATCGCTGGCTCTTGAACTTAGGCCTTAGAGAAAACGCGTAATATCATTCTATAGAGCGAACCTTCGTTTCCAGATCATAATGATATAGCCGGATCTTTTCGGTTTGAACGGCAGTTTTTAACATAATTTCTAGGTAACTAAAAAATTTTAAACTCCGTATACTGGTAGAATGTGTTTATAAAACATCTTTTTCTCTTGGCTTTATTGAGAAAATTCTATAGTTTGTAAGATATGTGTTGTTTTTTTTCTTCAATTTCTGCAATTTCAACCAATCAATTACATCTATTGAGTTGAAAACATTCTGTGCCGTATGAATATGTCCCTCGTTTAAGAAACAGATTAGGTTTATTTACATTTGTGAAGAAAAAAAAGATACCCTTCCCCCCACTCCTAACCCTAACTAACCGTAACCCTAAAACAGATTGAAATGCAATAGATCGATACTAGGGTCATAATTATGGGTGACAATTTCATATGACACCGCTAGAAAAAACTGCCGTTCAAACTGAAAAGATCCAATATGGCCACTTTCATTTCCTGTCACCAGATCAGAAGATTGGGAAACGTATATTCATTGGCTTCTAACGTTACCAGCAAATCAAAGCAAATTTCTACCCTTCTCTCTTTTAAAAGTGGCGTCTTCTGCAAGGTATCCACTTTGTACACTCTTTCCGATACCCTTCTGTGATGTACAGTGACTGCAGTCCAAGCGTGCAGCAAGCGCACGGATCGTGACTTGTTGTCCACGCGAATCAAATCATTCACTCAGTGACGTTACCTATTTGCGATCACAGTTGATGGTCTCCTACTGCATAGTTTGTCTTCAATGTTGGTTCCTTCTTGTTTCAACTTCATGCATGTGCTTGTCAACGGTATCTTCATAAACAACATGTAGCTTTCTGTGGTTGTCAGTTAGCCTCCTTTCTCAAGAGCTCAATGATGGCATGTTATTCCCTCTCGGAAGCTATTATTTGCCTGCAATGAATACAATAAGAAAAATGGGCATCTTTTCAGTTTGAACGGTAGTTTTTCTAGCGGTGTCATATGAAATTGTCACCCATAATTATGACCCTAGTATCGATCTATTGCATTTCAATCTGTTTTAGGATTAGGGTTAGGGGTGGGGGGAAGGGTATCTTTTTTTCTTCAGAAATGTAAATTAACCCAATCTGTTTCTTAAACGAGGGACATATTCATACGGCACAAAATGTTTTCAGCTCAATAGACGTCATTGATTTGTTGAAATTACAGAAATTGAAGAAAAAAACAACAAATATCTTACAAACTATAGAATTTTCTCAATAAAGCCAAGAGAAAAAATTGTTTTATAAATACATTCTACCAGTATACGAAGTTTAAAAGTGTTTAGTTATGTGGAAATTATTTTAAAGAACTGCAGTTCAAACTGAAAAGATCCGTAAAGGGCTATAGAGGAAGAGTTACTTTGCCAACATGAGCAGTTTGAACGACTATCGCCAGTTCATTTTTAAGAAATATGCCCACTTTTACATTATTGACAATCACGCATGAAAATAACAATTTACCAGCAGATAAATGACTGAATTTCTTTTCTTGTTAAGGAATCAACAGACCAGAGCATATCATGTTTGTAGACCTAATTGAACTGCCTAATCAGAAACAGCTGCTAAGCATCTATTGAAGTATTTCATCAACCGTGGACTTTATGATGGAATTTACTAGAGATGGGGCAAGCAAAATGCTTGCTATTAAATCTGGTGCTACAATAATTTTCGAGGAACTTAATCTCTACATAATAATTTGGCAGTCTTTATCACAGATTAGAACTGCACAAGGTGATTCAGTGAGAGAAATTCTTGGAATTAATCCTTTTCAAGTAAAATATGGTTAAACTGTATTCTACATCAAAAAGAACTGATTAATTTTTCCTCTCAACTAGAAGAATAAATTCACAAAATAAGCCGTATTCGGAGCACTGAGTACTTAGCTTGTGTTAAATAGTTTGAAACTTCGAATACTGGTAGAATTTCTTTCTTCAACCGAATACACATCATTGATTGGTTCAAATTACCCAAATACGACGACTTTAACGTGAAATAACTTCTAAAACACAAAATTTGGTCAAAATCGTTTAGAGTAAACAGTGTTCTATGTGAGAAATTCTACTAGTATTCGAAGTTTCAAACTGTTTAATTAAAAATAATTAATTAAAAAATCTGACTAAGATGGAATAGATCCAATTCACTTGATAAGGACAATAGCCGTTGCCACCAAATTTGGAAACTTGATATTTTATGGCTTTTTCCCAATACTGGACTGACAGGGTTTCAAATCCTGAGTTCTGCTACAAACTGAAAGAACAACCTGATACAAAACTTGAGGCTCAAGAGGCAGTGAAAAAGGGGGAGTTTGGCAAAATTACCTAAACAAACAGCAAGAAAATGCCTCCATTATTCATCTACTGTTTGTTATTGGTTTTATAAATAATTTACAGTCCTGTGTATTTGCAATGACATCCTTGAAAGGTTCTCAAACAGTTGAACTTGAAACTATATGTAAATCGTAAGTGAAATACGTTCTTGATAAAGGTTGTTGTTGTTATGCTGAAATACAGCCTAGTTATGGAGAAGCTGCAATGCCATCTCTCTCTCTGTATCTCTGTCTCTCTCTCTCTCTCTCTCTCTCTCTCTCTCTCTCTCTCTCTCTGTATGGCATTTAAGCTCCCTTCCCTCTTTAATGAATGCATTCAGAAATCATGAAGGATCATGATTGTAGTACCTATTTCTTTACTACCCACAAGGGGCTAAACACAGAGAGGACAAACGGATTAAGTCGATTATATCGACCCCAGTGCGTAACTGGTACTTATTTAATCAAACCCAAAAGGATGAAAGGCAAAGTCGACCTCGGCGGAATTTGAACTCAGAACGTAACGGCAAACGAAATACGGCTACGCATTTTGCCCGGCATGCTAACGTTTCTGCCAGCTAGACCTGTTCCCTACCCATTCCTTTTAGTGCTGTTGAATGTGAGGCGGAGGAGGGTCAGTCACATAAACTTGATAATAACAACAGCATGTTCAATAGGTTTCATAAATTATATATCAATTCTAATGTTTGTTTAAATACATGGACCTCCTCCGGTTCATTGAAAATTTGAACCAGATGTGACTTAGCTGCAGGACCACAGATCACCAGATGACACCAGGACAAGACCTGCTTCAGACCCCGGAGCACAAATTATGCATAACTCTTCATGGAAATTGTAATATCCTCATTAGGATGTAGATATTTACTTATAAATGGTAAAATACATGATTCGTCTTTTTCTTTCCTTACTTGATAATTATATTTTATGATAGTGCGTGCAAGTGACTGTGCAATAAGTCGTCATAGTATACATGTTTCATCATATCCTTAATACACTAAAACATAGTGATACTCTTTTACTTGTTTCAGTCATTTGACTGCGGCCATGCTGGAGCACCGCCTTTTAGTCGAGCAACTCGACCCCGGGACTTATTCTTTTGTAAGCCCAGTACTTATTCTATCGGTCTCTTTTTGCCGAACTGCTAAGTTACGGGGATGTAAACACACCAGCATCAGTTGTCAAGCGATGTTGGGGGGACAGACACAGACACACAAACATTCACATATATATATACATATATACGACAGGCTTCTTTCAGTAGCCATCTACCAAATCCACTCACAAGGCTTTGGTTGGCCCGAGGCTATAGTAGAAGACACTTGCCCAAGGTGCCACGCAGTGGGACTGAACCCGGAACCATGTGGTTGGTAAGCAAGTGACTTACCACACAGCCACTCCTCCGCCTATTGATAGGTTATAATCTTACTAATGTCTTAACTACCAGTGACAGCTGGGTGTGACTCATATTCAGTTAAAAGGGAAGTAGGAAATGCAAAGCATGCTGTCGACTCTATCGCCTAAAAACCAGCACCTCTGTAAATGTTGGTAATGTAGTATAACTTATTTTATAAAACTAATTGTCATGTAAGCTTAGAGGCAAACATAAAAGATGATTTTCACAATGACATTTCATTTCAATAATATTTTCATATATATATATATATAAGCCCAAGGCCAGAAAATCCGGAGTATGGCTGGGTTTCATTAGTTAAATTGACCCCAGTATTTTGGTAATTTATTTTATCAACTTTGAAAGGATAAAATACCAAGTTGATCTCGGCAGGATTTTGACTTGGAGAAATAAGGAGCCGGGATCTTTTCGGTTGGAACGGCAGTTTTTTCTAGTGGTGTCATATGAAATTGTCACCCATAATTATGACCCTAGTTTCGATCTATTGCATTTCAATCTGTTTTAGGGTTAGGGGTGGGGGAAGGGTATCTTTTTTTCTTCAGAAATGTAAATAAACCCAATCTGTTTCTTAAACGAGGGACATATTCATACAGCACAGAATGTTTTCACCTCAATAGACGTCACTGATTGGTTGAAATTGAAGAAAAAAAACAACAAATATCTTACAAACTATAGAATTTTCTCAATAAAGCCAAGAGAAAAAGGTTGTTTTATAAACACATTCTACCAGTATATGAAGTTTAAAAGTATTTAGTTACGTGGAAATTATTTTAAAAAACTGCCGTTCAAACCGAAAAGATCCTTTTGGTAATTTATTTTATCAACCTTGAAAGGATAAAAGACCAAGCTGATCTCGGAGGGATTTCGACTGAAACAAATAATACTACGAAATATTTTGACCTACACTTCGATTCTGCCACTCCATCGAATAGAATGTGCTCAATACTTAATCCTACATTTGTCTACAAAACAATGTAAAGGAGTTCAAAATTTATTGTATTGCAAATCAAGAGCTAGGGTTGGTGGTTTCGACTAACCCACCCACTCAAAACTACTGACCTTGTACCTAAATTAGAAACAAGCTTAACAGCTTGTAACTTCATTTGGTATAAATCAAACATTTTTCTCACAAAGCCAATGTACATATGACAATTAATTAATGTGATGACAAACATAACGACTTACACCAATAGACCGTAATTTAAATAATTGTCTACAAACACGTACTCTCTCTCTTTTACTCTTTTACTTATTTCAGTCATTTGACTGCAGCCATGCTGGAGCAGCGCCTTTAATCGAGCAACTCAACCCTGGGACTTATTCTTTTGTAAGCCCAGTACTTATTCTATCGGTCTCTTTTGCCGAACCGCTAAGTGACGGGGACATAAACACACCAGCATCGGTTGTCAAGCAATGCTAGGAGACAAACACAGACACACAAACACACACACGCATATATATATATATATACATATATACGACGGGCTTCTTTCAGTTTCCGTCTACCAAATCCACTCACAAGGCTTTGGTCGGCCCGAGGCTATAGTAGAAGACACTTACCCAAGGTGCCACGCAGTGGGAGTGAACCCGGAACCATGCAGTTGGTAGACAAGCTACTTACCACACAGCCACTCCAGTGGTTCCCAACATTTTCACTGCTAAGGACCCCATTTATTTAAATGAGTTTTCCCACGGACCCCAGGATATTAAAACGTCTGTCGGGTCTTTTCAATCTGACCGACAGATTTTTTAATTAATTTTTTTTTTTAACTACACATTTTGAAACTTCAGATACTTGTAGAATTTATCTCATAGAACAGGGCTTACTCTTAACGTTTTTGACAAAATTTTGTATTTTAGAAGTTATTTCGTGTTAAAGTTGTCGTATTTGGGTGATTTGAACCAATCAATGACGTGTATTCAGCTGAAGAAAATTACTGCTGCTGTTTGCGAACAACAACATCCGTGTCCACTCCCCTAACAAAACCCTTCTTTAATAACTAGAGATGTTTTTATAGCAACACAGGTTTGCTGTATCAGGGTTGATTTGAGGCTAAATAACAACAAAATTATTCCTGAGACAGACTAACGATGGAGCCTTTATGTGGTTGCATGACCTGCTAGAAAAAGTAGCCAAACTTTTTTTATATACAGAATAGAAAAACCTCTATCCTGTGATATACACGTAGAGTCCATTATGTCTGGGAAGAAAGACGGAATGGTCGCTGTTGGGATGTCTTTGATCATATCTGTTCAATCAGATCCAACTCGGGACTAAACAAGAAGTGACGAAGGGAATGAGACGAGGCAACGAAGTGTAGGGATTTAAACTCTGAAACTATTGAGCAGTTTACCAGGTCATCGACAGCATTGGAAAATGATGCCACGCAACGAACAGTAGCCAAAAATGATTTATGAAAGCTGGTAATTAGTGGAAGTGCAATTATCAAATTATATTGATTATATATTTCTTCTATGATTGAAGGTATGTCATTTCTAAAGTGCAGTTCATTTTCCTGAATATTTCCTGCTGGGTGACGAGTTTACCGTATTTTCAGTTGGTCTTGGCACTGAAGATTCTTAGAAGAGGTTTGAATCCAGTAGCAATAGCGAGGTAGCCGTATCCTTGGATAAAATATCTAGCTTTATTGAGGGCATCATCTTAAAGCCAGAGCTTCTTTTATTCGTATTATCTTGACTCAGCTGAGTGTATAAAGCTGAGTACCGATCAGTTATGTATCAGCCAGTTTTATAATAGAAAGTTTCTATTAAAAGCAACTGTAATGTTTTTAGAAAAACCAGACGCCAATTCTTTCTCCTGACCAATCCGTAAACAAACTTGGGATCTTTTCAGTTTGAACAGCAGTTTTTTCTAGCGGTGTCATATGAAATTGTCACCCATAATTATGACCCTAGTATCGATCTATTTCATTTCAATCTGTTTTAAGGTTTAGTTAGGGTTAGGGTTAGGGGTGGGGGGAAGGGTATCTTTTTTTCTTCAGAAATGTAAATAAACCCAATCTGTTTCTTAAACGAGGGACATATTCATACAGCAAAGAATGTTTTTTTACCTCAATAGACGTCAGTGATTGGTTGAAATTGCAGAAATTGAAGAAAAAAACCAACAAATATCTTAGAAACTATAGAATTTTCTCAATAAAGCCAAGAGAAAAAGATGTTTTATAAACACATTCTACCAGTATACGAAGTTTAAAAGTGTTTAGTTACGTGGAAATTATTTTTAAAAACTGCCGTTCAAACTGAAAAGATCCAAACTTGTATGTTTAGCATTATCAAATATTCGTTCATCCTTTTCAAACTCAGCATCAGTTTTTTTTTTTTGCTTTGCTTCTTGAAATTGTTTTTTTTTAAACCCATGATGCCTATGGATAGCTGTGTCTGGTTTAAGCATTGGTTTCCTTATTGAATGTACAGGAAACTTGGTTAACAAAGCCGAAACATGTGCGTATGAGAATTAGATGAAAGGAAATTCATAATTGCTTGTAAATATCTGCTACATAAAAAAGGCATGGTTTAGTGTTATTTAAAAACCCGGAAACTACACTTCGTCTGCAGTAAATACTTAGTGTTAAGTGCTATACCATATTCGATGCATACATCATGCTTAGAAAGAAACTTTTCACTGAGTTATCAGTTCAGAGAATGAAATCGTCAAGACATTTGTTTTTTTTAGATACTTCCCAGATTACTTGGATCTTTTCGGATTGAATGGCAGTTTTTTCTAGCGGTGTCATATGAAATTGTCACCCATAATTATGACCCTAGTATCGATCTATTGCATTTCAATCTGTTTTAGGGTTAGGGTTAATTGAACATCGAAAATACGACAACTGGAAAGTAAGAAGCCTGTCCCAGCACCGGACTGTCTTTATCCATATAAAAAGATGAAAGGCAAAGTGATCTCGGTAGAATTTCAACTCAGACCGCAGAAGGCCTGAACAAGTATTGCAATCTATCTGACATTCTAATAATTCTACCAATTGACCAGTTATTCTCATGACGATCTTGAAGAATATTATGTAATATGGTGATATTGCTCGTGAAACTAACAGCTTTTATTACATATATAACACGTACAGGGCTGGCATTGGGGTTGCTGGTGCCCTGGGCAAGCTGAACTTCGGCGTGTACAAGCTGACGGTCATGGAAATGTCCTTGTCTTTGTCATGCCCTCCTTGGTGCCCTCTAGCACATGGCGCCCCGGGCGACTACCCGAGTTGCCGGTACCTTGAGTGGGCCCTGAACACGTATGTATTTGATACATATAGCTAACAGCCAGAAATTTCACTGATGCGAGAACCGCTTCCTCCGTACAAATTTTCAAGATGCCTTTAACAGTACAGATTATGTTTCCATGTAGTTATAATCACATTCCAGTAACACTGGTCAAGAAAGATTTTTCCATTGGAGATTACTTTATGTGCACCAGAAAACATTTGATTTCAAAACTATCCACAGAGGTTTTTGTAACGTGACTAAATTATATTTTTTCATAATTATATTTGAAAAATACTAAAATTTTTCAGATCATTATTTCATCACCATGTAAAGACTAACATTTCTTTTTCTGAGCTGAGATTCGAAACCGAATCTAAGGATTCTCACTCGTCTGATCCGCCACTGGCCAAACAGGCGCAATAGAAATTTCTTTGTCCTGTTAAAAAATGAGGGATGGATTTCCCTTCGACCTGACGTTTTAATATCCTGGGGTCCGTGGGAAAACTCATTTAAATAAATGGGGTCCTTAGTAGTGAAAATGTTGGGAACCACTGGAGTGGCTGTGTGGTAAGTAGCTTGTCTACCAACTTCGAACTTGAGCTATGTCATTTAAGGTTCAAGTGGATAGGAAGCAACCTACATCATCATCATCATCATCATCGTTTAATGTCCGTTCTCCATAAGTAGAAATTACTCCTGTGGTATATCTGTCCTTCTAGCTGTGATGAACATTATAAATATAGTAATCCATCAAGGGACTGAAGATAGCCATCAACAAGCAAGACAGCCAGTAAGTAACTTGCTCCAGTCAAGCAGCCAACATAGAACCACACATTCAGCATGAATGACCCAACTCAGTAGCAATCGCAGAACATTAACAGACACCACCGAATGACCAACGCACACACAGACACAAAACATGCCCAGTTCTATCTCATCACATCGACACAGTTTTTCCCTTGTTTATTTTCTTCTTCACCAACTCGAAGCAAGTTGGCAATGTCATGTAATGAATTTTTTGGTGTGTACAACAAGTAAATGCAAGTGTCAATTAAATAAATTATTTAAACCACAATCCGATGCTTTCACATTGTTTTGCTTTGATGTCATCCACATGCCTATTTCATCTGCTACGTCAACATCTTTTACTACACCTTTTCCACTACAACCATGTTTTGTGAATGTAAAAATCATCCAGATTTATCCTACTATGTTTATGGTACTTTCACAAGTAGGCGCAGGAGTGGCTGTGTGGTAAGTAGCTTGTTTACCAACCACATGGTTCCGGGTTCAGTCCCACTGCGTGGCATCTTGGGAAAGTGTCTTCTATTATAGCCCTGGGCCGACCAATGCCTTGTGAGTGGATTTGGTAGACGGAAACTGAAAGAAGCCTGTCGTATATATGTATATATATATATATATATATATACACCAATCCGACCATGGCCGTTGCCAGCCTCGCCTGACACCTGTGCGGGTGGCACGTAAAAAGCACCCACTACACTCACGGAGTGGTTGGCGTTAGGAAAGGCATCCAGCTGTAGAAACATTGCCAGATAAGACTGGAGCCTGGTGCAGCCTTCTGGCTTCCCAGATCCTCGGTCGAACCGTCCAACCCATGCTAGCATGGAGAACGGACGTTAAACGATGATGATGATGATGATGGTATATATATATATATTTGTATGTGTGTGTGTATATGTTTGTGTATCTGTGTTTGACCCCCCTAGCATTACTTGACAACCGATGCTGGTGTGTTTACATCCCCGTCACTTAGTGGTTCGCCAAAAGAGACCGATAGAATAAGTACTGGGCTTACAAAGAATAAGTCCGCTCGACTAAAGGTGGTGCTCCAGCATGGCCGCAGTAAAAAAAATGACTGAAACAAGTAAAAGAGTGAAAAGAGAGTAAGTAAGACACAATGTCGAACTACCACAGGGTACCTAATGAAATTATTCCACATATGGGATTATCCCACAGGTTGTCATGTATGTGACCAATACAAGACGATGCGAATTACATCGAATCTGCTCAACTTGTTCAAGTAAACTACATCATTGATTAAGAAAAATGGACAATCAAAACTTTTTGCGATATCCATAATACGAAGAAAGCATAGAAATCATCATATCGACTGCTGTTTTGTAGAGTTATGGTTTACAACGGTCTATTGTGGCCATTGCCCCGATTGTGGCCGTTGCCAGCCTCGTCTGGCCCCCGTGCCGGTGGCACGTAAAAAGTACCATCCGATCGTGGCCGTTTGCCAGCCTCGTCTGGCACCTGTGCAGGTGGCACGTAAAAAGCACCCGCTTCACTCACGGAGTGTTTGGCGTTAGGAAGGGTATCCAGCTGTAGAAACACTGCCAGGTCAGACTTGGCCTGGCGCAGCCTTCTGGCTTCCCAGACCACAGTTGAACTGTCCAACCCATGCTAGCATGGAAAACAGACGTTAAACGATGAGGATGATGATGATGATGGTTTGATTTTCTGCATGGAACAACTCCAAGATTGTCTGTCCAACGATGCGATAAAAAATGGGGGTGCTGGGTTCTAGCATAGTACAATGTTGAATAAAATGTTTTAGAACCAAGAAACCAACAGCGTGAGGAATCCAAGAAAACGGGAATTTGATGTCTAGAATGAAAAGAATCTTGGAAGGCCAATGAACAGGAGGAACTGAAAAATGGTAGGTGTGATTAGAAGATCTGGTCTAGATATATGAAGATGAGTTTGGTCGGAGTGTTACAACCGAAGTTGTCAGCTTCATAGATCTGAAGAAGAGTGTGGTGTGCATGTTCCAGAAATCAATATTTTGTAATTTCCTCTTAGGTTCTGGAGATAAAATTCTGCCGAGTTTAACTTTGGCTTTATTGATCTCCTACACGGAGATAATAAAATAAGCAACGATTGTTTAGCCCACGGTTAGCTCTGATTGAGTAGACCTATGATCAGACACATTCTAGTCCTGACCATTTATTTATTTTTACAACCTCAAACATTTAGAACTGCTGGATCTTTTTGGCTTGAACGGCAGTTTTTTCTAGTGGTGTCATATGAAATTGTCACCCATAATTATGACCCTAGTATCGATCTATTGCATTTCAATCTGTTTTACGGTTAGGGGTGGGGGGAAGGGTATCTTTTTTTTTCTTCAGAAATGTAAATAAACCTAAACTGTTTCTTAAACGAGGGACATATCCATACAGCACAGAATGTTTTCACTTCAATAGACGTCATTGATTGGTTGAAATTGCAGAAATTGAAGGAAAAAAACAACAAATATCTTACAAACTATAGAATTTTCTCAATAAAGCCAAGAGAAAAAGATGTTTTATAAACACATTCTACCAGTATACGAAGTTTAAAAGTGTTTAGTTATGTGGAAATTATTTTTAAAAACTGCCGTTCAAACCGAAAAGATCCGAACTGCTTTATCCAATCATCGTCTCATTTGTAAACTTATAGTTCGAAGCCAATATTGAAAATTAAATCCTCTTTCACAAGTTTGACAAATAAAAAATACGAAAGTGTGGCTGAAGAGAAAGAAACCACGTGCAACAGCAAGTATTACAGAATATTTCCCGCCATTCTTGAGCTGTAAACAAGGTGGATCTCGAAGAAAACTTTTGTTGTGCCTACCATCATGCCTGGATTGTTCGATTACGTTAACCAACCACTTCAAATAATACAAAAATTGTTCGGTAAGTAACAGCTTGTTTTATTTACAGGTGGTGTTATGGAAAATCGGACTAAATATTTTCATAGTATTTCTTATAGTAAAAGTTTAAGAAAATCGAGAATTGAAGTGATGAAATATACATAGTTCATAAGTGTCAACACACGAAACTCTCGGCCCTTGAGTCAATCTGTTGCTTCTACTAAATATTAATAATAAAAATATACGGCGAAAGTAAAGAATACGTACACCCGGTGGTTGGGGTTAGGGTTTTTGTCACGCCGAAAACGGGTGGTGTACGTATTCTTTACCTCCGCCGAAAATAGAACTCAAAATATGATGAGTATAAGTATATTTGGCAGAGGTAAAGACAATGGACCGCACACCCTTTGGGATGTTTTCTTATTTTTCTTTTTTTTTTTACAGGAACCCACTATATCGAGTGCGGAGATTCCGAATCTGCAAAAAGAAAAAAAAAAATCTGCATTTCAAAATTTAAATCCCCCCCCCTCCACAATTTCCAAAATGTTCACTTCAATATACATGTATGTATTTGTGTGTTTGACCACCCAACCCCGCTACAACCGATGTTGGTATGTTTACGTCTCCGTAATCGAGTGGTTCGGCAAAGGAGACCGATAGAATAAGTGTCCTGTGGTTGGTTTGTTCGACTGAAGGCGGGGCTCCAGCATGGCCGCTGTCAAATGACTGAAACAAATAAAGGAATAATTTACTCCCAAAATGAGACTTCGTCCATGTCTATCCACGTGCATTTATGTGCAGGTGCGTGTGTGGGGGGTTAACTCGAAAAGACCCCAGTACATAATTTTAAAGTCTGGTATTTTATTCTGCCTTTTGCCGAACTGCTAATTTTATGAGAACGTAAACAAACCGACACCATTTGTTGGGGATCTGGGAGGGCAAACAAATACACACACATATATATATGCAAGGTAGTGCTGAAAAGTTCCTGGCTTTCAGAGTATTGCAAAAGTCCTGGTTGGAAGCCCAATCTTTTGAGTTGTTTTGCAGGGCTTAGAAAAACTGAAGGACCACTACAATAAGTGTGTGTGAATCTGAGAGGGGAATATGGTGAATGAAATCATAATTAACTGTTTCTTCTGTATTCTCTTTTACTCCGTGCCAGGAACTTTTTAGCACCTGCTCCTATCACATGCTTCGTCACAGTTTCTGTTCACGAAATCTATTCTAGATCTGCCCTCTCACACCTACCACCCTCTAATTTCACTCTGCATATAAAAAATCACGTTATCAAAATTTCAAAGCTGTGAGATACTCTTACTCTTTTACTTGTTTCAGTCATTTGACTGCAGCCATGCTGGAGCACCGCCTTTAGTCGAGCAAATCGACCCCCGGGACTTATTCTTTTGTAAGCCCAGTACTTATTCTATCGGTCTCTTTTGCCGAACTGCTAAGTTACGGGGATGTAAACACACCAGCATCAGTTGTCAAGCAATGCTAGGGGGACAAACATATACACACACATACATATATATATATATATATATATACGACGGGCTTCTTTCAGTTTCCGTCTACCAAATCCACTCACAAGGCTTTGGTCGGCCCGAGGCTATAGAAGACGCCCAAGATGCCACGCAGTGGGACTGAACCCGGAACCATGTGGTTGGTTAGCAAGCTACTTACCACACAGCCACTCCTGCATGATAATGCATGATTAATTTAAAACAGAGTGAAAAAATAAGCATTCCATTTGACAAAGTAACTTGGATACTGAAGGGTTAAACCAAATGATAAGCATTTACACATTTTGTGATCATTCAAAACTAGAGGTGGTTGGTACGACTTTGCTTGACTTTGGAGTGTCAAAACACTACTTCGGCTTTATTGTTAATAGCGCAAACACTCTGAAAGATACATCATATTGCTATTTTTCCAATTATTTACTTCTGAAATTTCAGTACCTTTTGGTACCTGGCTCTATCATAAAAACTTCCCATTTTAAAATGATCTAAATTAAAGTCTTGCGTCTAAATTGCATGCTAATTTATGTTCCCAACTTAAGTTTAATAATGACAAATTATTGTAATAAATTCTTCATTCATCATCATCATCATCGTTTAATGTCCGCTTTCCATGCTAGCATGGGTTGGACGAATGACCGAGAGCTGGCGAACCAGATAGCTGCACCAGGCTCCAATCTTGATCTGGCAGAATTTCTACAGCTGGATGCCCTTCCTAACGCCAGCCACTCCGAGAGTGTAGTGGGTGCTTTTTACGTGCCACCGGCATGGGGGCCAATCAGGCGGTACTGGCAATGACCTCGCTCGAATCTTTTTACACGTGCCACCGGCACAGGAGCCAGTGTAGCAACGTTTGTAATGATTATTTTCAAAATTAATGTATTTCAGATGACAAAAGGGTTAAAAATAAAATTTGCTTAGTGCATGCAGTCCCAGTATACATAAAATAGGAGACTGAAAATGAACTTCACAATCGTCAAGTAATGAGAATTATAACTGTATGATGATGTCAACAGTGCTCTGCTCCAAATGCTTGCTATAGAGTATGTTTTGCTAAACTCACCTGAACCGTTTAGCATTTAAAATTACTCCATCAAATTTAATGCTTATTTATTTATGCTTTTGAAGTAATCATGCATTGCAGCTTAAAGATTTCCTTGATGAGGTGGTTGTGTATATTTTAGAATGACATTCTTCTTCTTCTTACAGCATTCACCCGGGGTGGGTTGAGCTGGCTTCATTCATCCTCAATGCTGCATCTCTCACAAACGCCGATCAGACCTGGCGATTTGAGGCTAACGACCACGTGATCCCTAACCACTCCTTATTCCAGCGGTGAACGCCGTAGACATGGGGGCCCAGGTTGGGTTCCAGATCGGCCTTGACTGTTATCAGCCAGGTTTTTCGTTGTCCACCACATTGCTTTCGCCAACCCTGAAGGGGAGCTGGGGCAATTGCTTCGTAGATGAATTCTCCTGGTTGACGACGGAGGGCATGATCCAACCAACGCAGACGTCTCGTTAGGATGACATTGTAGGATGTAAGAGGCCAGATTTGGTCAGTTTGAACAAAAAAACATGTAAAATATTTGGGCCAGATATAGCCAGTTACAATGCTAAAGGACTGACTGAATGGTTAATCGACTTAAGTGAAGTTGCAAAGGAAGTGTTGTATAGCTATAACTTGAAGATATTTAAAAAGAATGAGTAAACAGCCATTTCATAAATATCTATCCTTCCACAAGCTAACCACCTCTGTCTTACAAGCCATATCCAAATAATCATCATCATCATCATCGGTTAATGTCCGTTTTCCATGCTAGCATGGGTTGGACGGTTCGACTGGGGTCTGGGAAGCCAGGAGGCTGCACCAGGCCCAGTCTGATCTGGCAGTGTTTCTACAGCTGGATGCCCTTCCTAACGCCAACCACTCCGTGAGTGTAGTGGGTGCTTTTTACGTGCCAGTGGCACAGGCGCCAGGCGAGGCTGACGACGGCCACGATCGATTGGTGCTTTTTACGTGCGACCGGCACGGAGGCCAGCCGGGGCGGCGCTGGCGACGGCCATGTTTGGATCATTATACATTTGTCTCTTCAACTCTTGCATGAAAAGTTATTTACTTATAAATTTTGAATGCTTTTTTTTTTTTACCTATTATTTCCCAAAATACTTTCAGATCAACAAAGTTCATTGAAACCAGAATCAGTTTCAGACTATTTTAGGAAAGAACTAGAAAAGCCATCACTTGCAGCACAAGTAAGTTTCTTCTTTCATTCTTTCTAGTGTTTTATGGATTTATTCTTTAAATTTCCTGAGTCACGGAAGGATTATTGCTGGAGATTATATTTTCTAATTAACCCTTTCATTATTGTATTTATTTTGAGATGCCCTATGTTTCTTTCAATTACTTTAAATATAACAAAGAATTTAGTAAAATAACTTAGTTATCATTAAGCTAGTGTTAGGAACATAAACTGAGACTAAGGTTTGGTGGAAGATTTTAATTCAAAACTTATGAAAACAAGACATTTTACCACAGAGCCAGAGCAGGTTTTGGCCAGGTTGGTAACGAAAGGGTTAATCATTGAGTAGAGAAGGAAGAATATTTATGGTTGTGTGGTAAGAATTTTAGCTTTCCAACCACTTGATCCCACGTTCAGTCCCACTGGTTGGCACCTTGGATAAGTGTCTTCTATTATAGTCGCAGCCCAACTAAAGCCTTATGAGTGGATTTGGTTGGCAGAAATTGAAAAGAAGCCCATCATGTGTATGTATTACTGTCTCCTTGCGTGAGCATCATGTGTTGTAAGCGAGAGTCACCATCATACAAGTGGTGTCCTTCATTTCTGGTCTTTCATGAAAACATGTCTGGTTAATGGAGAACATAATCTCTTACATGGTAACCCGTGAGGTTAGGTGTCAAGAAGAACATTCAGCCACTGAAAATCTGCCTCAGCTAATTCTGTCCCACCTGTGCGAGCATGATTATAGGTTGGCAAGGTTGATGGAATTGATGTTTTGGCTGTGTTATATTAGAATTATCAGAGATTGTATGGCTTCACACATCTTTGGGTTTTTCCAATATAGTAGACCCACGAATGTTCATAACTGTAAACAGTTCTCTTTTTAAATAGGATCTTGAAACAATATTAAATTAATTTTTTGATAACAACATACCTGAAAACTACCTATAGATCTATGATACAAAACTTAAATTTCTCATCTTCATGTTTATATTAAAATTTTCCATCATGTATTTATGTACAGTTCTTTTGTTGATTATTCAGAAAAAATTAATTGAAACATATTACATTAGAAATTATCATCCAACATTTGATATCCATTTTCCATGCATAGGATGGCTTCACAGGAACTGGCAAGGCCAGAGGCCACACTATGTTCCAGAGTCTGTTTTGGTTTGGTTTCTACAGCTAGACACCCTTCCTAATGCCAACCACTTTAAAGAGTGTACCGGTTGCTTTTTACATGGCACCAGCACCTACTGATGAAAGCCAAACGTTTCCCTACATTATGAGATGTAGTTGTGTTTCCTCAAGTGTTATGTAAATATTGTCAAGAGCATCCTCTCTGTCTGTCGTGGCCTGAATTTAGTAGCAGTCACTGAGTTTATCAGGGTGTGTTGTTGCTGAAGGAATATTGGTAAATGTCCAACTGTACTCCTTCTTATTGACTCTAATTTGTTTCAATTACATATATGTACACACAATGGGTTTCTTTCAATTTCTGTCTACTAAATCCACTCACAAGGCTTTGGTTAGGCCAAGGTGCCATGTGGTTGGGAAGCAAGCTTCTTTCCACACTTGCACCTATAAAATTTCTTTGTACAATGTGAACATGGGATGTTTTGTTTTTTCTTAGGTGAAATCTGTCAACTCCACAGCACTTCACGACCTGATTCCCAACTCTTTAGTGCGTTATCGATGTATGGTTCAAGATATGTTTGATCCCGAATTTTACATGGGGACATACAAAATAAAGGACTCCTGCACAAAACAAACATTTGTTAAGTGTGGAATGTATCGTGATGTGGCAGAATGCAAGGTGAGTTTTAAAAAGATTTTCTTTTGTTCAATCAGCAGAGACAATTTATAATGTATTTATTGCCTAATATCATTATGTATAATTGCATGAAAGCCCCCACTTCTGAAGTTTTGGGCAATATGTTGAATAAGTTAGCACATTACACAACTTGATTTGAGTTCAAATCCTTCCAAGGTTATCTTTGCTTTTCGTCCCTCCGGGGTCAATAAAATAAAGTACCAGTCAAATACCGAGGCTGTTGGTATCAAGTAACCCCCCTCCCCTCAAAATTGCAGGCCTTGTTCATCATTATCATCATTATACATCTGTTTTCCATGCTGGTATGGGTTGGGTGGTTTGATCGGAGCTGGTAAGGCAGGAGCTGCACCAGGCTCTATTGTCTGTTTTGACATGGTTCCTATGGCTGGATGCCCTTCCTAATGCCAACCACTCCACAGAGTGTACTGGGTGTTTTTATGCAAAACCAGCACTGGTATCAATTCTGCTGTGTCGGACAAGTCTTCTTGTGCTAAATATCTCGGTCCTTTGTCATTTCCTCTGTTAGAAACAGCTATTATGGAGCTTAACCCTTTAGTGTTCAGATTGCTCCGTTAAATGTAATACTTTTTCACTCAAATTGTTTTTAATTAATCATGCATTATCTTATAGCTTTGAGGTTTCAATGATGTGATAGTTTATTTTTAGAATGTCAATGTAGATTATGTGTGAGAGACCAGATCTGACCAGCTTGAACATAAAGCATGTAGAATATCTGGGCCAGATATGGCCAGTTTAAACACTAAAGGGTTAAGTCACTATTGAGTGTAGTGCTTGCTAAAGATGTTTTGCAAAACCCATATTGTAGATTCATGAAGCCTATATCACAAGAGAATATTTTAATGTGCCACAAAGAAACCTTTTGAGCTAAACTATTCTGCTAGTGTCATTCCTCTGTTCAAAACATGTGACCGCATGTCACCTGTCAACTATCGTCCAGTCAGTCTTACTAGCTGTATTGCGAGAAACACTCTGCAACATCTGGAATTCTCACAGAGTTATTCAGCCCTCGCAATTTGGATTTATCCCTATCTCCAGCTGCTGTGGTCAACTTATCGAGTTTCTCGAAGACGTCACCCGGGTCACTGATGGCGGCTTAAGGGTAGATGTTGTTTACCTTGACTTTACTAAAGCTTTTAATTCTGTGCCATACAAAAGACTTATGGCAAAACTCTCGGCAATGGGTGTGAAAGATGATCTTTTTAACTGGTTGGAGTCCTTCATTCTCAACTGAAAAAAGGTAGTCATGGTTCTAGGACAGCATTCTTCGCCTTATGAGATGTCATCTGATGTACTGCAAGGATCTGTTCTTTGTCCCCTTTTGTTTGTTGCATACATTAATGACATAGATGCTAACTTAAAGAATGCCATAGTGCTGAAATATGCAGATGACATCAAGCTGTACCTTGAGATAAAAAGGACAGATCCTGAACACTATAGATCTTTCCTGCAATTAGACCTGGACACAATGCAACAATGGATTACAAGCTGGCTGTGGACAAGTGCACCACCATACATTTTGGAAGGAAAAACCCAGCATCCACATACTCTCTCCACAACACTAATATCAAGAAGTTTTCTTGTGAACGTGACCTGAGCATTACTCTCAGCAGCAATTTGCGCTGGACAAAGCACATCTCTAAAACTGTCAAGAAGGCCCAGGGTGTCTTGGCATCACTCTGCAAGACCTTTGTCAGCCACTCTCCAGCTATCTATTTATGGCTGTATATGGTTTTGGTGTGGCCACACTTGGAATTTGCATCACCAGTCTGGAACCCTTATCTTGCTCAGGACATTGACCTGGAAACTGTTCAGAGGCGTGCAACCAAGCGAACACCCTCCATACTCTGAATGCCTTGCTTCCTTGGGCTTAGATACATTGGAGTTCTGACACAAAATTATTAAACTACTGTGCCAACAACTACCTTGTGCATCTTTTTGAGCTCCATGTGCCTAACATGTGGGCACGTCTACAAAGAAAACAGCACAGCTCCCATGACTTTCGGTAACATTTTTTCATACTCAGAGTTGCTGAAGCATGGAACAAACTACCTGCATCAGTTGTTAGTTGCTGAGACATTGCAGCCTTTAAAACTGCCATGCTTCCTGAAATTCACCAACACTACACCTGATATCCCGCCCCATACGCATGCACACATGTGTATCATGACTCATACACTGTTAACTTTCCTGACTTTTGTACATAATTCTATGCACTGTACATGCACCTTTGATGAGTTGTAGTGCACCTGAACACTATACATAATAACTTCATTATAATTATTATTATATCTCTATATATATAAACAGCAAAATGTCTGTGTGTGTGTTCTTTATACAAATCCACAATTTTTCAGTTTGAGGCTCGCACTTTCTATGGTCATTGAAAACCATCCAAGGGTGGTCGTGCACATCTTTACATTTCCCCAGTCACCCCACAAAGCCATTAAAAAAACAATAGAAGTGACTTTTTTGTGAATTTTCTATTCAAAACCCAATCAATATGCCCAAAACTTGATATGCCAATTGAATGCCAGCTAGCTGTATGTGATTGGTCAGAGATTTGGACAGTACTCACATGTATGTGCGCACGCACGCAGCTGTATATGCATGCACTAGCACTATGACCCGGCGTTGCCAGGTCATCGTGCTAGTTATTAAAATATTTGATAGAAACTTTTATATATGTTATATTTTTGTTTTAGCCCGAAGAAATTATAACTGATAGTAATCAAATTGTGATGCTTGACCGGCAAACCCTTTACTGTATTCCAATTCCAGCCGAGACACAATGGGTGAAAAAAATATCCTTTACCATTGATCTACGATTTTATGACCTAAATAACTTTTTCTGATTATTCTATAAATTCTATTCTTTGTAGTAAAAGTCTTTAATATCTGTCCTACCAGAATAGAAGTGAATGTTCTTTTAATCTAATTTGGTTCTGTAAAAGACAGGTTTAACCTAATACAGGTTCTGCTATTTATTAAAATGTTTCTGTTATATAGCTTAATGCTGGAGGTTTGTAAATCTACGTAGTTTTTCGAACAACACAAATAACAAAATATGCACTTTCGATTTCTAAATCGCAAGCCAACAACTTGTTTACATTTATTTTTCTCTAATAAAGTTGTTAGTTCTCAATGACCCCAACCACCAACACCACCGCCACTACTTTGCTATATGACATTGCTTATTTTCATCTTTACAAATTGTCCTTAGTGCTAACCTTATGGTTGGATAGGGTTTCATGTTGACAAGGATGGCTACTGTAAGTTTAGAGATATACTTTGAATAGGACCCCTTTTTACTATCACAGTATTTTGACTTGTGATCAGAACTAATTTCTGAAGTTTAGAATAAAGAACAAAATTCATTACAATTTAAATTTTAAATAAAATATTAGTTTCATTCATTCACCCTAGTAGTAAAACTAATATCTTATTTCCAATTTAAATTGTAAGGAATTTTGTTCCTTGTTCTAAATTTTTTATTTAGAACTAATATCAGAACTAT
Source organism: Octopus sinensis (assembly GCF_006345805.1). Lineage (NCBI taxonomy): Eukaryota > Metazoa > Mollusca > Cephalopoda > Octopoda > Octopodidae > Octopus > Octopus sinensis. Next base: position 13,862,938 of record NC_043011.1, on the reverse strand, counting down.
AACCTGACATTTCTGAAAATGGTTCTAAATAAGAAAAATGAAACAAAAACATTGAAAATTATGTCTCAAAGCTTGAGTGATTTTTTTTCTAATTTCCCTGTGTGAAAGCTTTTAGTACTTAACTCTTTCCAAGGATATGCTGAGAAGGAAAACACAGTGTCTTCTGAGCTTAGTGCAAGTGCTAGTGGATCCCTGAAGAGACCCCATGATGATGTGGATGATGCTGAAGATATGGAATGTACAAATACTCATGACACAGAAATGAATCCCGAAGACAAACGCAGCAGACAAAATATCTCTGAAGGTTTTAAACTTTAATTCTTTTTAGAGTCGAATTTGGAAGAACTTTGTTAAATGGTTTCTCTCTGAGTTAATAATGTTTGTTTTTTTTTGTTTTTTTTCCAGGCCAGATATCAACTACTTCTCCACTTGATTTGAACTTTCCTCTTCCAGGTGAGACTGGTCCTGCATGTTTAGTTAAGGTAAAGTTAAATATATTTTAAACATATTTTCCAAAAAAATCATTATCAAGATTAGATTAGTGGGGACATTGTGTTAATCATAGAGCAGAAATGTAACTGTTTCAAGCTTAAGGTTGCTACTGGTTATTTTATAATTATGAAAATACTGGGATTTTAGCAATAACAAAATAAGGATTTGTAATTTTCTTTTTTTTTTTTTTTTTTACTCCCACCCTGCACAAAGTGAGTGTATGTGTGTAAGGAAAAAACATACCAACAGAAAAGTATGATATTAAAATAGATTATCTTTCACATACTCTTTTTAAATCACTGTTGCCCTAATAAAATTCCTTACATGTATGCATAAACACACACATACACTCAGTGTGAGCAATATATGTGTACAGACAGTGAGAGAGAGAGTGGTAAACGTATATAGAAAGGGGAAAGTTTACTGAGTGAAAAATGAAAGAGATAGACAACTAGAGAGATCTTTTCTATTGTCACAGATGTTGAAATAATTTTCAAATTTTGTATATTGATGTACTTTTTCATGCTGAATTCGATTTTGTGATTCATTTATTCCAGAAAAGTTTTAAAAAAATGGTAGAGAAGTTTAGCCCTTTAGTATTCAGATTACTCTGTTACATGTAATATTTTTTTTACTCAAATTGTTTTGAATTAATTCTGCATTGTCTCATAGCTTTGAGGTTTCAATGATGTGATTGTTTATTTTTAGAATGTCAATGTAGGTCAGGTGCGAGAGGCTAGATATTGCCAGTTTGAATATAAAACATGTAGAATATTTGGGCCGGTTTAAACACTAATGGGTTAAAGTTTGATATTTTACCCAATCTGAGAACAGAATTTGGAAGCTAGCATTTTTTGTGTGATAGCTATCAATCATAAAATGGAAGTAAACATTATAACACAAGTTTTAAACAAAATGAAAGCAATTATGTAATGAAAAAAGAGAGATGGGGACAGAATGTGTGAGAAATAAAACACCTTACTTCCCTGGGGCATGGACACATTGAAACTCCGACGTCTGGCAACTGACTTGGCAGACGCCCATAAAATTATTAACCATCTTACTAACAATAACTCTGAGCACCTTTTCAAACTCCACCTGTCTAACACCCGTGGACATGTATATAAAGTCAGAAAACAGCACAGCTCCCATGACTTTCGGAAACATTTTTTCACGCTAAGAGTTGCTGAAGCATGGAACAGACTGCTGGCATCAGTTGTTAGTTGTCGGAGCACTGCATCTTTCAAAACTTCCATGCTTCCTGATATTTTCCAACACTACACCTGATTTTCTCCCCTCCATACACACACAAGCATGTATCTGACTCATACACTGTTCGCTTTCCAGACATTTGTACATTACTGCATATGCTTTATATGCACTTTTTGACAAGTTGTGGTGCACCTGAGCACTGTATACAATAATTTCATTATTATTATTTTATATACAAAAAGAGTGATAAAGAATGTGGTAAATATATAGAGAGGGGGAAAGCATAAAAGAGAGAAAACGTGATGATATATAGAGAGTGGGAGATTTGTCAATCTAAAAGTTAAGTTATTTCTCACAGAAAATTATGTTTTGATTATTATTTACGGACAACTTCTTTGGGACACAGATTTAGAAAATCAAAATTCATTTTTTTTGAGGATGTACCATTTCAGGGCCTTTAGGGGCTAAACGCATATATACATAACCACATACCCTCACATTTATATAGTAGATGTTTTGTTGAATATCTTCAATTACTTGGTATGTACATGCACACACACATGCACATACATATATAATTGTGTATACTCTTTTACTTGTTTCAGTCATTTGAATGCGGCCATGCTGGAGCACCGCCTTTAGTCGAGCAAATCGACCCCAGGACTTATTCTTTGTAAGCCCAGTACTTATTTTATCGGTCTCTTTTGCCGAACCGCTAAGTGACGGGGACATAAACACACCAGCATCGGTTGTCAAGCAATGCTAGGAGGACAAACACAGAAACACACATACACACACACATATATATATATATACATATATACAACGGGCTTCTTTCAGTTTCCGTCTACCAAATCCACTCACAAGGCTTTGGTCGGCCCGAGGCTATAGTAGAAGACACTTGCCCAAGGTGCCACGCAGTGGGACTGAACCCGGAACCATGTGCTTGGTTAGCAAGCTACTTACCACACAGCCACTCCTGCGCCTATAAATAAATTTAGCACAAGGAACAAAATTCCTTACAATTTAAATTGGAAATAAGATATTAGTTTTACTACTAGGGTGAATGAATGAAATTAGTATTTTATTTAAAATTTAAATTGTAATGAATTTTGTTCTTTATTCTAAACTTTTTGATTTATTTACATAATAATATAAATCTAATTATACTATTATATAAGTCCCTGCCTTCTTTGGTAAATAACATAAAAATTTAACAGAAGACACTAGCTCATAACGATAGTTAAATAAAGACACATATTGAATGGAATAGGATGAGACAATATATGGATTATAAACCACTCAGCAAAATTAACTTTGGGTAAATGTGTGTGTTTGTTGCTTTTTTCCCCTCAAAACATGATGGAGCTTGTTAAATACAATTGGGAGAGATTTGTGTTTTTGTTTTTCGAATGCTGGCAGAATTTGATGCTTGCGACATTTTTGGTTACATTTTCTTTACAACCTAATAAACTAAATATTTGCATTTTTTGTAGATTTATGACAAAATTGAAACCTTGAAAGTAAATGATATGCTTGAAGTGATAGGTATATTATCTATAGACCCTTCCATGGTAGCTGATTCATCAGACTTGTAAGTCGTTTACTCTTTACTCTCTCTTTTACTTGTTTCAGTCATTTGACTGCGGCCATGCTGGAGCACCGCCTTTAGTCGAGCAAATCGACCTCAGGACTTATTCTTTGTAAGCCCAGTACTTATTCTATCGGTCTCTTTTGCCGAACCACTAAGTGACAGGGACATAAACACACCAGCATCGGTTGTCAAGCAATGCTAGGGGGACAAACACACACACACATATATATATATATACATATATACGACGGGCTTCTTTCAGTTTCTGTCTACCAAATCCACTCACAAGGCTTTGGTCGGCCCGAGGCTATAGTAGAAGACACTTGCCCAAGGTGCCACGCAGTGGGACTGAACCCGGAACCATGTGGTTGGTAAACAAGCTACTTACCACACAGCCACTCCTGCGTTTGTTTTTTTTTCTTTTTTACTTGTTGGTTTTTTTTTCTTTTTCCTGTATTTTCCGGCAGAAATTCTTTTGCTTTTCCATAATAGATCTTTCAACTTCTCCTTTGCTGTATTTTTAGCTCAGGTGACATTGAAGAAGGAATGAATTCTACAGCTGTTGAACAACATTTACCACCACCATCTCTGGTTCCACGAATACATGCAGTGATGGTCAACAAAGTGAACCATAACAATCCTTGGCTTACTAATTCTCTTGACAAAGATAGTCAAGAAAAAAGTTTGTATTTCTGTTTACTCTGACTTTCTCTATAAAAACCACTATTAGTGTTTGTTGATCTTGTTAATACTACTAATGTTTGGTTAATCCTATTGTTTATTATCCTCACTGACTAATATTGTTTAGTACCATGCTAATTGGATCATCATCATCATTTAATGTCCGTTTTCCATGTTAGCATAGGTTGGACGGTTCGACCGGGGTCTGGTAAGCCACGGAGGCTGCACCAGGCTCTAGTCTGATTTGGCAATGTTTCTACAGCTGGATGCCCTTCCTAATGCCAACCACTCCGTGAGTGTAGTGGGTGTTTTTTACGTGCAAATGGCCACGATCGGTTGGTGCTTTTACGTGTCACCGACACGGACGCCAGTCAGGCGGCTGTTTAAAATAACAAAAATAGATCAAAGCAGATTAAGTAATCTGTGGTTTACCCTATTATCTACTGCTTCATTAGTAAGAAGACTAGAGTTTGCACTCATATCGTTCTTTCTTCATGATGTTGCTGGACAATTTTAAATCTGTCTTAATTACATCAAACACAACAATTTGCCTATTCCCTGTCTGTCTTTTCAGTCTCCACAGGCCCACCTCATATGAGTAGTACGGGTTTACACCAGCCTCAACAATTGATTAGTAGCTCTTGATTCCCTCTTATTTCTTGACAGTTGAAGAAAAATAAATCCTAAACATGCTAGCTGCTTTTCAGAAAGAAATAGAATCTCTTAATAAGCAACTTGAGAGTTCTTCTGAAATAATTTATATAAACACGAACATAATTTGTAACTTAATATCTTCCTTTTGAGGCTTCAGACACAGAAACACTACTACTCTGAGGAGGAAAGTCTTCTGCTTTCCAATTAATAAGCAGAGTTCATGAAAGTTCACCTCAGTATTTTGGTTGAATTATGAACTGCAGTTTGCCAATAGCTTTGTCTTTTTTTATATATCACATTAATATGCACCTGGTTTTCTGATTTAACCTTTTAGCATTTAAACCGGCCAAAAGTATTCTGCCTGTTTTTTGTTCAAACTGGCCAGATCTGGTCTCTCACACCTGCCCTACAATATCGTTTTAAAAATTAACAGCTACCTCATCAAAATCTCATAACTACAAGATAATGCATGATTAGTTCAAAACAATGTAGATGAAAAAGCATTAATTTTGGAAGAATAATGCAAACACTAAAGGGTTAAAAAGAAAAAAAAAAAATAAATCATCCATTTTACAGTGGTTCATGTTTAGATTAAATCCTTGTCACAATTTTATGTTGAAAACTTTAACTTGTTTCAAACTCCATTTTAATGAAAAGTTACTTCTCCAAGTTATTATAAAAAAAAAAAAAATTAATTAAAATACTTGGTTAGTGTATTTCATGAAATATTTGATTACTAAAGCATTTAATTTGGTCTGATGTTTGGGTCAGTGTTCTTGTCCACATTAAGTGGATTCATTGTTTAATATTATATATTTATATAGTTTTTTGAAATTATTCTGATATATTTTCTCTAAATGTATTTTGTGTATATTACAAATTTATCATTTCCACTCTAATTGCATACAATCCTTTTTGTTAATGTTTATGGTCATCTAATGTTACATGTATTCTATTTAATATTGTTTGTTTTTCAGTTCTTGCAGAAGTTGGAGAAGATCTGAAGACACTCCGAAGACGTCTTTTGGAACTGTTGCAACAGGTGACACTTGGAGACAGTTTGGCTGCAGAATATCTCCTCTGTCATTTAATTTCCTCCATGTATGTATGCCACCACATAAGTCATATTCTCACCTTTATGGAATACTACTTTGACTTGACTTGACTTGAGACAGCATTCACCTAGGGTGGGTTGAGCTGGCTTCATTCATCCTCAATGCTGCATCTCTCACAAATGCTGACCAGACCTGGCGATTTGAGGCTAACGACCGCATGATCTCCAACCACTCCTTATTCCAGCGGCGAACGTCGTGGATATGGGGGCCTAGGTTGGGTTCCAGATCAGCCTTGACTGTCATCAGCCAGGTTTTTTGTTGTCCACCACGTCGCTTTCGCCAACCCTGAAGGGGAGCTGGGGCAATTGCTTCGTAGATGAATTCTCCTGGTTGACAACGGAGGGCATGACCCAGCCAATGCAGACGTCTCGTTAGGATGACTTGTCGGAGGGAGGTGATTCTGCACTGGTGTCGCACCAATTGTTGGAGACAAAGTGATGCCATCAGACACAAAGGATGCGACTTAGACAGGTGATCGAAGGATTCTAGTCGCTTAATATCTTCCACCCACCAAGATATTTATGGAATACTACTCTCCATGACCATATGAAACTTACCTGTGTCATTTAGCTCTTCAATGTTTGTGTCAATGGAACATTTCTCTTTCATTTACTCTGCACATAGTATGCAACCACACTGAATGCGTCTCTCTCATTTACTTCCTTCAGTGTATTGCACTCTCAGTTGCCAGTAGCATGGTGTGTTCTTGAGCAAAACACTTCATTTATTTCACATAACTCTAGTGCTTTACAGGGAGTAGCATGCCAAAGAATACACTCAACATTTCCTCCACATGTCATGAAAGCAACTAAAAGAAGTTGCAGTAGGATTTGGGATCTTTTCGGTTTGAACGGCAGTTTTTTCTAGCGGTGTCATATGAAATTGTAACCCATAATTATGACCTTAGTATCGATCTATTGCATTTCAATCTATTTTAGGGTTAGGGTAGGGGGAAGGGTATCTTTTTTTCTTCACAAATGTAAATAAACCCAATCTGTTTCTTAAACGAGGGACATTTTCATACGGCACAGAATGTTTTCCCCTCAATAGACGTCATTGAATTTGCATTGAAATTGCAGAAAAAAAACAACAAATATCTTACAAACTATAGAATTTTCTCAATAAAGCCAAGAGAAAAAGATGTTTTATAAACACATTCTACCAGTGTTTAGTTATGTGGATATTATTTTTAAAAACTGACGTTCTCGAACCGAAAAGATCCGGGATTTGTACTCCAGCCTCATAAAACCCTTACCAGCAATGACTACCCAAACAGACCCATGGGTTGGAGGGTTGTCGCCTGAGTGGTGCAAAAGCATCATCCACAAAGAGCAGTAGGGAATCACCAACAAACTGTTACAGCACATGTCCCCATACTACTGCAAATGTATGTTATTTTGAATTTTTTTTCTACTCCAAACTTTAGAATATAAAAACCTTGCTTAACTTTAAATTTCAGTTACTTTTCATCCGGCCTTCTTCCTGTTGGTAAACTCTCTTTAAATCTGAGCCGAGTTCCCACATCCCTTGGATATGCCAAACTGCTGCACCAGTTTATTTCTTCCCTTGTTACCAAGGTAATTAGATCACATTAATTAATTGTAATTATTATTTTAAGCCTGCTTTTCCATGCTTGCATGGGTCATTATGGTCTAAAACAGTGGTTTTCAACCAGGGTTCTGCAAGAAGTTACAAAACTGCTAAAATCGGCAGTAATTTTTAATTCTCCTGTGCAGATATGTGTGCATAAGACAATTAAATTATTGCACAGGGGTTCCTCGAGCCAGTGGAATGTTTCCTTGGGGTTCCACTCCAGCAAAAAGGTTGAAAAGCACTGGTCTAAAATCTCATTTGGAGTTTACAGAAAAAAAATTTGCCATGGTGATTTTGGCTCTGTTGTTCAGTTTTAAACTTTTTAATGGTTTGAAATACTTTTATTTGTTTGTCATTTGACTATGTTGGGGTACTGCCTTGAAGTAGTCAAACAAAATCAATCTCAGGACTTATTTTATTAAACCTGGTACTTATTCTATCAGTCTCTTTTGTCAAACTGCTAAGTTATGGAGGCAGAAGCACACCAACACCAGTTGTCAAGTGGTGGTTGGGGACAAACATATGACGGGCTTCTTTCAGTTTCTGTCTACCAAATTCACTCTCAAGGCTTTGGGTCAACTTGAGGCTATAGAAGACAACACTTGCCCAAGGTGCTATGCAGTGGGACCGAAACTGGAACCGTGTGGTAGGGAAGCAAATTTCTTACCGTATAGCCATGCCTGTGTATTCTAGGTTTTAAAATAATTCTTCAAATCTAAACATTTGCAATCTATTTTCCAGTGTTACATGCTGCCGTTGAGCCTGAGTTATCTCAACAGCAAGCTGTTCAGCCCTCAGAAAGACTATTCCAAGAATCGTTTAAAGACAGGTGTATTACAAATGAGCAAACAGACTCATTTCATACTTGATGAAACACAACTAGAAGCTGGGCAGCTCAATGTTGAAGGTAAGTTTTCAAGTTATAGTTGTATTTCATTCCAGTTTTGTCTTATTCTCTGAGTATTTGCTAGAAATCTTTTTTTAATATATTTTTCAGGTCATAAAAACATCAAAGCATTAGAAAATGTTATTCGCTTTCAGAAGATAGAGTATGATTTTGGCTTCTACCAACGAGAATATGAATCTAATATTGAAGTCCTTTGCATTTCTGAAGGAAAATCTATTTTACCTGTAAGTAATCTCTCTGTAGAGGATGCAGACATTAATGATTTTCTCTTTCAATCAGCTGGATTGTTTAACCCTTTCATTACCGTATTTATTTTGAGATGCTCTGTGTTACTTTCAATTAATTTTAAATATAACAAAGAATTTAGTAGAATAGTTTAATCATCATTCAGCTAGTGTTAGGAACATAAATTGTGACTAAGGTTTGGTGGAAGATTTTAACTCAAAACTTATGAAAACAAGACATTTGTACTACAGAGCCAGAGCTGGGTTGGTAACGAAAGGGTTAAGAAGTGTCTTCAGGCTCAATTCTGTTGTGCAGCACCTTGGGCTATTTTGTAACTATCTTTGGCTGCCCCAATACCTTATGAGTGAATTTGATTCAAGGAAATTGTAAGCAGCCTATTGTTGGTATAAGCTACAGTTTTAAAAACCAGTGGGGAAAAAGTTCCCTTAAAATAACATGTAAATAGTGACAGAAAGAGAATCTAAACTTTTGCCTCAAAATCAATTTCAAGCCATTGCCAGCATGGGGTGGTGGTCATTAAAATGAGCATATAAATGTAAGTTGTGTACTGGCCCTGACGCCTATAATTTCTTAATCTTCTGTTCATTTCTTTAGGCAGATGTTCACATTCCACTTGACATTAGCATAAGATATGAAGACTTGGACAGTTATTTTTCTCGTGTGAATAATGAACTGACTCCAAACCTGGTAAAAAAATTCCAAATCTACCTTGGTTTGGTGAAAATGATGGAATATACTCTAAATAAGGAATTTGAACAGGTAAGAAAATGATAATTAACTCTTTAACATTTAAACTGACCAAATCCAACTCAAATGTTCTACAACTAACCTCTCACACCTTAAAAGTAAACAATCACATCATCAAAACCTCTATGTTATAAGATAATGCATGATTAGTCAAAACAATCTGAATAGAAATAAAGCATTGCATTTGACAGAGTAATCTGAACACTAAAAAGTTTACTTTCTTAGACACTTGAGAATAAAAAAAAAAAATTCAAACTAATTTAATTGTTTTTCTATTTCCCTAGTATGTTCAGAATGATTTCATTAGTATGCGAAAAAATGACAGTAAAAGTATTACTGAAGATGGATTACATTCTTTACTTAATCTTACACGGTATGTAACACCTTTGTAGTATTCTTAAAGAAATATTGGGATATTTTCGGTTTGAACAGCAGTTTTTTTCTAGTGGTGTCATATGAAATTGTCACCCATAATTATGACCCTAGTATCAATCTATTGCATTTCAATCTGTTTTAGGGTTGGGGGGAAGGGTATCTTTTTTTCTTTAGAAATGTAAATAAACCCAATCTGTTTTTCAAACGAGGGACATAATGTTGTTTACCTCAATGGACGTCAGCAGTTGGTTGAAATTGCGGAAATTGAAGAAAAAAAACAACAAATATCTTACAAACTATAGAATTTTCTCAATAAAGCCAAGAGAAAAAGATGTTTTATAAACACATTCTACCAGTATACAAAGTTTATTTAAACATTTTTAGTTACCTAGAAATTATGTTAAAAACTGCCGAAAAGATCCGAAATATTGTATGAATGTTTAGACTACTACTAAGTAATTTCTTTTCTTTTCAGACTTCTCACTATGAGTTGGGGCATTCCTGGTCCAACAACAGAAGTGTGGCAACGTGCCAAAGTTCTAGAAACCTCACGCAGAGAACGAGTACAACAGCAAACCCCTACACCTCAACCTCATTAGAAATATTCTTAATAAACACATTTTTGCAATCTATTGTTGAGCTGTTTATATTTAATTACTTAAAACAAGGGTAGAATCTAAAAGAAGAAAAAAAAAAAAACCCAACAAACAACCTGGATAAAATGAACTAATGTTTATTTTGAAATGAATAAAATGATGGTGGAATACTGATGAGTTTCTCAACTGCTAACTAGTTTAACACCAAAATGTCTGCAAAAAAGAGAAAAATAAATCAGCATCTGTCAAATAATAAAATGCGACTGAAAAAGTAATTATTTACATGTGACAGGTATATTAAACAAAAGGAAACTTTCACCACCTCTTAAAAAAAAAAACTAAATTATACATAAGCAGTCTCAGAATGTCTTCTGGTGTTAGAAAGAAACTGGGTTTCTCTTTAACCCTTTCGTTACTGTATTTATTTTGAGATGCTCTGTGTTTCTTTCAATTACTCTAAATATAACAAGGAATTTAATAAAATAACTTAGTTATCATTCAGCTAGTGTTAGGAACATATATTGTGAATAAAGTTTGCTGGAAGATTTTAATTCAGAACTTATGAAAACAAGACATTTGTACTCAGAGCTAGGGCCGGTTGCAGCCGGGCTGATAACAAAAGGGTTAAAAAGGCTATTTTAAAGTAAGCTGTCCTTCATAATTTCATAAAATGAAATTAGATAAAGAGATGAGTAAGAAGTTATTTACCTATTTCTTTATTATCCACAAGAGGCTAAACATAGAGCGGGCAAACAAGGACAGACATAGGTAATAAGTCGATTACATCGACCCCAGTGCGTAACTGGTACTTAATTTATCGACCCCGGTGGAATTTGAACTCGCAACGTAACGGCAGACGAAATACCGGTAGGCATTTCGCCCGGCGTGCTAACGCTTCTGCCAGCTCGCTACTCTAAGAAGTTATTTACCTGAGTTATTGTGCCTCTGAAGTTTCCATGCCTTCTTCTTCAGCACCCTCCTCTGCATCCTCATCCTCTTCTTTCTTCTCTGGTTTTTCGTAGGCTTTGTCTGATGGTGTCACCACAACTCCTTCCCACACGCTCATTTCTACAGCAATGTCTGAAACAACCGAACCTACTATTAGCTAGAATACAAGGCTTAATAAGGTTTCATCATTACATACCTTGGTCAAGTGTGTTGCAATAGAAGTGAGAGTTACCAAAACATTAAGATTACTTACTTGAAGTTCCTTCTAGCCCAAGAATCTGTCGATAACCTCCATGACTTAGGACTCGTAACAGAGTCTGCGCAGTGAAGCAAACTTGGTCCTGCAAGAATTTAGAATTTATAAAAATAAGAGGGAAAATTCTCAGTTAAAAAGAAGAACTTATTCTATAAATATTTTGGGTACATACCTGTTGTTCCAGTGTCATTACTGTGTGTACACGTACTGTACCTTGTTCACATGGATCAGTTATTCCAACTGAGCCTGGCAAGAAAAAGCCAGCTGCCAGAAGTTGTAAACATCGTCTACACAAAGAAAGCAAATAAGTCACTTATTTTATTAGTTTCAAAGATGTTAAGAAATTATGAGTATAAACTTTATATATGTGGTTTCTATCTCCATTTAACTAATTTTGATCGACTCAGCTTAACTAGTAGATAATCAGTGTAAAAGTGGACAAGACTCGTTAAGAAAAACAAGTAATCTTACCTGAAAGCTACATTAATAGGAAGTGGTTGTCGTGATGGGTTGTTCATGATGGCATAATGAGCCTGGAAATAAACGGATCATTTTATAGAAATAGGTCTTTTGAGTTAGACAATAAATGAACAAAATAATTGAAAATGTGTTAACTTACAAGCAGATCTATAATCCAGGGTGTGAGAGGCTCTAGTCCTTGGAATCGGTTTTTTAAGTCACGTACTAAACGTATCAACACTTTGATACTACAATTAAATGAAAATATAAAAATAGATTGTTCTTGTGAAGGAGTAAAAACCATGAAGATGTTACTGACCTTTTGCTAAATTATCATCATTTATCTATGTTCCCTTTTGATGCAAACAAGTTTGAAGAATTATGATTTGAGTTCTTATTTGGAGCTTGTGTTTTCTATTTTGGGATGATTTCTAACCCTGGATGCCCTTTTAATGCCAGTCACTTTTCAGAAAGTATAAGGTTCATTTTATCTGTGGCAACAGCAATAGAGAGGGAGATTGTCTTGCCCTCAGCAAAGAGTTCTACACTGTTTATGTTATCCTGGCACCAGTACTAGAGGTTGCTTTGTCTCTGGTAAGACTAAAGAATCATCTCTATTCTTTGTTCCATATGGTCATGGGAAAGTGACAGAGAGTAATAGGGGATTATGATTAACGGAGGAGTAAGAGGGTGATATGGGAGGTAACAATTGTGATAGAGGAAGAGAGATGCAGAGTAATATAAATCTAGTGAGTGATAAAGGGAGGAAGAATAAAAATGGTAGAGAGATTGAATATAGATGGGTCCAATGCTGTCCCTCATGATTTGGTATAATGAGGAAAGTGATGGTAGCAAGTGGTTGAATATGGATAGATCCAAAGCATTCTTTGTCACAAATGCAGTGTTACAATAACAGTTAATGTCCCTTATTTCATCTTCCAGTAATAGAACTTCGGAAATCATCAATGTTGGGGTGTAGCATGAAGTATCGTACACCAAACATTGAAAAGAAAATATCAAAAATCTATAACATGCTGATGCCACATCCTGCCATAACCAAATAATCTGAAAACAATGAGTATGGATGAAATCTCTTTTGCTATAAATAATCTATCATTTTAATGTCCATTTTCTCATGCTTGCACGGGGTAGTTGGGATTCATTGAGGCAGATTTTCAATGGCTGGATGCCCTTCCTGCCACCAACACTCCTGTTCCCAAGTAAGGAATACTTCCTCGTGGGTAAACAGGGTTTCGTGAAAGACCACCTCCTTAATGACGATATTTGTTTAAAACTACTGGGCAATATCAAAACAAGGACACGCACAATGGGGTTCTTTTAGTTTCCGTCTATGAAATCCAATTCACAAAACTTTGGCCAGTCTGGGGCTAGAATAGAACACACCTGCCCAAAATGCTAGTAAAACTTGAAAGAAACAAGCTAATCACAAAAATATGAGGAAGCTAATGATGCTCTTTCTACACACCAACAGTTAGAAAAAGCAAATGTAGGTGTTTACCCTTGATTCAGCTATGATCAAAAGTATTCTGTAATGATTCAGTCTTTTCATTTCCAGATATAGTCTACCCAAGTTATAATTTAAGAGATTCAGTTGATATTTCTAATAAATTAAATGCAGTTTGTTAGTGTCCAATGAGAAGAAAATTTCAAATATTTTTCAACGGTACACCATCATACCAATCAATCTTATTCACTTTAAGAAAAAAAGTTCTGATTCTGCTGGTGAGATTACTCTTGAAACTCCTCTAGAAGATGTTTGTAAGAACTTATACTACAAACCCAAAGACAAATATATTTTTATAGTCACCTTGAATGTGAAGCATTTTCTTCAAACCATCGAGCATGTCTGATTGCAGCCAAGTGACCCTGCATGGTTTTACCATCCACTGTCAAATAGAGAAAAGTTGCACTAAAATAACAATCAGAAAAAGATAAGATAGTACACAAGAAATTGACCCTTTGGAATCCAAATATAAGAGCTGACAAACCATATTTAATAATAACAATGTATGTTTTGAAATACAATATTTTGAGAAATTTAGAATATAATTTACAAGTTAATTGGGATCTTTTCAGTTTGAACGGCAGTTTTTTAAAATAATTTCCACGTAACTAAACACTTTTAAACTTCGTATACTGGCTTTATTGAGAAAATTCTATAGTTTGCAAGATATTTGGTGTTTTTTTTTTCTTCAATTTCTGCAATTTCAACCAATCAATGACGTCTATTGAGGAAAACATTCTGTGCTATATGAATATGTCCCTCATTTAAGAAACAGATTGGGTTTATTTACATTTCTGAAGAGAAAAAAGATACCCTTCCACCCACCCCTAACCCAGATTGAAATGCAATAGATCGATACTAGGGTTATAATTATCGGTGACAATTTCATATGACACCACTAGAAAAAACTGCCGTTCAAACCGAAAAGATCCACAACTATCTGTACAAAAATATGGCAAAATGGATAAAAATGGAAATACTGCTGGAACACAATAAGCAGATAAACAATGAAAGAGTAGTTGCTTACAATGAAGTTCAGGATCCAGCTTTTTCAAGTTTGGTGGGATTGTAGTAATCAAACATTTTACGGAAACATCTGAATAACTTATTTCAAAACCAGATTCATTGGTTAACATACTGAGAACTGAAAAAAAAAGACAAACCAATTTCAGCTGATGTAGATAAATAATCAGGAAGATATATACAAAAAAAAACAAAAAAAAAAAACTAAATATTCAGAAAAATTGACTTAATTAACAATTGTCTTTCAACTTCTGTAACTTTATAAGCATTTAGATTTACGGCTATATACAACCATATACTTATTTAGAAATAAATTATGAAATAACAAAAATGAAAACATTTACTGAATACTGACCTTCATGTGGATCAGCAGTGCGTAAATCATCGGCTACTTTATTGCCCAATGCAGCCACTGCTTCCTCTGTCCAAAAATGACATTTGAAATCAATTAATAGACATTTAGTAAATATTAGAGAATTGGCAAAATAACAAATCAAATATATACATATAAGTTTATTTGTCAGCATAACATGGCAGTCGTATACAAGGGGACAATATTACTGTCTTTCAGCCCCAGGAAAACATGACATATATATATATATCATCTCAAAAGAGAGGATAAAAAACCAAGATATCTGACAGAGACAATAAAAGATGGAGATATCTGGCCCCTTGCTGTACACTCAACAACACCCGTCCTCTACAGCAGAAGTGTTAAAGCTGTTCTGCCTTGCACATGCAAGTGTTAAAAACACTCAGCACACACTGTAAAGAGGGTGGCATTAAGAAGGGTATCCAGCTGTAAAAATCTGAGCCAAAGCAGACTGGAACCTGGTGCAGCTCTCCAGGTCATGCGAAACCATCCAGCCTATGCCAGCATGGAAAAGGGATGTTAAAGAATGATGATATATATATGTCTCACCGAGGATATGACAAGAGACCGAGACCTTTGGAAGTATGCTGTGCGTGAGAAGACCCGGCAGGACAAGTGAGACCATAACCTGTGGCCTCTACCTGGGATGTAGCCAGTCCACTTATGCATACCTTTCCTTCTTGAGACACAAAACTCTACTTGTGAAGACCTTTTGAGGCAAGTGAAAATCAAAATCGCTCAAAAATCAATGGAAATTGTAGCTGTGATACCAGTGCTGGTGGCACGTAAAAAGCATCATCCAATCGTGGCCGTTTGCCAGCCTCGTCTGGCACGTAAAAAGCACCCACTACACTCATGGAGTGGTTGGCGTTAGGAAGGGCATCCAGCTGTAGAAACACTGCCAGATCAGACTGGGCCTGGTGCAGCCTTCTGGCTTCCCAGACCCCAGTTGAACCGTCAATCCATGCTAGCATGGAAAGTGGACATTAAACGATGATGATGTGTGTGTGTAAATTTAGTTTCACAGTAAAACTTACTTGTTGGTAGAGTTTTCAGGATGACAACCATATCAGCCACATTGTGACCTGCCATCATTGTACCTTTCTTGTGAGACCCAACTTGTCGTACTTCTTCAATTTGCTAAAAATAATAAAAATGTATTCTCTAGTAATCAGGCAAAATAATTAACACTGACACAAAGTTACTCAATCTGCTAAAAATAGCAGCTGAATCTCATTCAAATCACCCTACTATCTTATATATATATATAAACTGGACAGAATGGACTCAACAAGAATGCTTTTGATCACATATCTTTGTATTAATACTGATGTGGGGCTAATTTGAAAGTAATTTAAGAATTCTTATTTCTTTATTGCCCACAAGGGGTTAAACATAGAGGCGACAAACAAAGGGATCAAGTCGATTATATCAACCCCAGTGCGTAACTGGTACTTATTTAATCGACCCCGAAAGGATGAAAGGCAAAGTCAACCTCGGTGGAATTTGAACTCAGAACGTAACAGCAGACGAAATACGGCTACGCATTTCGCCCGGTGTGCTAACATTTCTGCCAGCTCGCCACCTTAAATTTGAAAATAATTTAAGAATTCTATTGACTAGAGCCTCAGTGGAAGAATTTAAACTGAAACTGTAAACATTGTAACAAGTGACATTTATACAAGTTGTAAATAGTTGAGTAGGTCTTATGGCACAGCAATCTGCAGATTAACCACACTGCACATCTTGCCATGCAGTAGCAGCAAGTTATATGAAAAAAACAGGTGTGACAATCGGTGTGTATTTTTGTTTTACCATCTTATGACATGAAACTTTGGTGGTAGCACTAGTGAACTACAATCTTGATCCCTTGGAGTCTATAGTTAGTTAAGCATGGCCCACAATCTCAGGTTCTTAGCTGGGAACCACATGAAGTGGTAAATTGTATAGAGGGCAAGGTGACAGTTGCTGTTCCTTTGCAATTATTTATTCACAAGTAGGACTGCATTACAAAATGTGTCTAGACCACCTTAAGACAGCAGCAGGGTGATTTACCTGCTATTTTCTGAAGGTCAGCAAACCTCATTTTACAAAAGGTGATCAATTTTATAACTCTTAGTTTTTTTCTCAAAATCTTCCTTGTCGCCATAAATTGAGTGGTTATATTACTAAACCTCTGTTAACCAATTGATCAGGGTTTAATTCCAGTGTTTTGGTGTGCAATCAGGTTGTATTTGAAGTTTTACAGGTTTCATTTTACCTAGCTGTCAGTAATAAGTATTATATTATTTACATGTGACAGACTGAGTATATTAAGCAAGAGATTTATCTTGAAAATGCTTAACCACCCCTCAAGAAAAAAAAAAAAAAACTAAAAAAAAACACACATACACACACAGAAGCACCATGCCTTAAAACCTATTCTGGTATTGCAGAAAAATTGGGTTTATCCTTAAACAGACTATTTTAAACTAGGCTGTTCTAAATTATTTCATAAGTCCTGGGGTCAGTTTACTCGACTAAAGGTGGTGCTCCAACATGGCCGCAGTCAAATGACTGAGACAAGTAAAAGAATGAAAGAAAGAAAGAATAAAATGGAACTGGATGACGAAAGTGAAGAGTAAAACAATTCTAAGAACTGCTTGCACCATTATTGTTGATTTACAAAACAAACAAACAAAATTAGAAAAAAACGTCAAGCTGTGTTAATGGTGCAGAAATTTTCTTCCACGAGATACAATAAGGAAATATCATAAATGGTGTGGTTTTATTAACTTTGTAATTCCTTTATACACTTTAAATTAAATTTATTCTGAGACATGCAGCATTTATATAAAATTATTTTACTGTATTTGAATGTGTCTAATTTCATTGAATTTGTGCAACACCAGCCAGTGGAGTGATAAAAGAGTAAATTATTTCTTTATTGCCCACAAGGGGCTAGACATAGAGGGGACAAACAAGGACAGACAAAGGGTTTTAATCGATTACATCGACCCCAGTGCGTAACTGGTACTTAATTTATCGACCCCGAAAGGATGAAAGGCAAAGTCGACCTCAGCGGAATTTGAACTCAGAATGTAACGGCAGATGAAATACGGCTACGCATTTCGCCCGGCGTGCTAACAATTCTGCCAGCTCGCCGCCTTTTCGTGATAAAAGAGTAAATGTCATATGATGAATTGACTGATGCTTTCAATATTGCAACTGATTCAGTAAATTATAACTTTACCATAAGAAAGCTATGGCCTCAACAAATCATTGTGATCTAAAAAGGCCTTGTCTTATTAAGTCATAAAATTCAACTCCTCAAATTGTGGAAATCAGAGTGGCTTTTCTCATAAAAATGTTGATTAATTAGGTATATTTTGTAAAAACCACCTTTTTAGTTACAATATTTTCCAAATACTATTGCAGCATATACTACACATATAATACAAATTATATCACAAGAATATTCATTGTTCTTTTAAGCTCAAGGTTACTGTAAGCAGGCAGAATACCCAACGTGAAAATTTCTTGCCAACAGCAGATCTGTAATCTTAAATCTGAAGTGAATAAATATTGAACTTACTGCTGGTTCAAATGAAGCAGTTAGAATAAGATTGTCCATCACTGTTTGAATCTTAGTGACTAGTGCAAGTACAGCAGATTGTTCTGATGTGGATGGTGTCAGATCTTGATTACGTTTTAACAAAGCCTATATAAACAGAGAAAAGACTGATTAATGCATTTCGTTAATAACATATAAGATTGACAATCTCAAATAAAAATCATACTTATAAAACTTTTCATTATAAAATGAATGTTCAAAGGTTTATATACAAGGAAAGGAAAAATTTTAATCTTTTCAAATTTACAAAGCAGTATAATCTCAGTGATAAGATTTTTTTTTTCTAGCTCCAAGCTTCGAAAACTAATAAGGAGAGTACAGGAGGTGGTTGAAAAAAGCCAGCTTCTATATATGGCTGAAGCGGGAAGACCAAAAATGGCTTGAAAGTCATAACATGCCGGCGGGAAATAACATCATTAGGTGAGACAAGCTGACGCTGAATCAGCTTTGCTGACAGGTGACGGTCATTTAGAGAATGCGCAGGCTAAGACTACGTGCCTTCACTAGACAGTTAAGGTGAAACAGTGTCACGTGACAACTTGCTGGGGCTGCCTGCTGGAGCCTAGCGGCAGGTATTTAAAGGGAAAAATTTGACAAGTCAGTTGGTCACCGGCTGACGATACATCAAAGAGGCCAGGGAACAAGATAGAAGACATGCACTCAACACCAGAGCTGAAGATACCTCCGAAAGTGGGGGGCACCACGTCAAAACGGTAGAGTAGGGGCTGAAACCGGATGTGGTTCCTCCTGATGATGTCTTGAGCTAACTGGATCCTATAAAGGAGCTGTTGTGGTAGCAGACCACGAAACACGGTTGTAATTCCTCCTAGAACCAGCACGGGCAACCATTTTTGAAAAAGAGCTGCACGTGACATGGCTCATCAGCAAGCAGGCCACACTACTAAAAATATTCAATTTTTGGCTAGCATGCCATTCAGTGACTCTGCACTTTACCCATGACTCTTGCAGACCATGGATATATTCAAATATTTCATTTAACATGAGTATTAACAAATACATTGTCACAAATTTAAGTATTAAAGTATGACATGAAAGCATCATAAATCAAATTTTATTATCCAAAGCAGAAAACCCGTTGAGTATTATATTTACATCAGTCACAATTGACAGTAACTAAGACTATGCCTTTCCATCCTTCAATGATGAGGATTCAGTTGTTCAATCAACAATTACCTGCTCATGAACTAACAGGTAAGTGACTGAGCTTTCCACAGACATGTGTACCTTTTACAGAATTCTCAACTAGAATCAGCATAACATACTGTGATGAGGCTGTCACATAGCCAATGAGCTTCTATAAAGTTTCCATCTCCCTAATTTCACTCACAAGTTGACCTGAGGCTATGCTGTGGGATCAAACCTGGGACTTAGTGGTTGTGAAGTAAACTTACCATTTGGCCATATTGTGCCCACAACTAAGGCAGTAATGCACACTACATAGATTACAGAATGTTGTATTGAAAACATTTATTAAACTATTACATGTAGTGAAATATAAATGCCAGACACACAGACACTGGAAGAGTTTATTCATCACAGTTTCCTCATTCATATTGTGACAACTATGACTATAATATAATAAATAATATAATATGTTATAAACAATAACAGGGATTATCTTTGAAGTATTAGATTGAGACTAATAGGGAATAGTCCTTTAAATCATAAGTCTTGAAAAAAGGATATTTTTCTTAACTTTATTGTGAGTGTATAACATTAATTTCAGAGAGCAAGAGTGAATATTTTCCTTATCTCTAATAAATAATAAGTAAACTGATAGGGGCTATATATATATAGTGTAATAAATAAAATATATGCATACATACAAACATATATGTACGTACCTACATCTACATGTATATATACATGCATATATAAATATATATACGTAAGTACAGGACACCACAAAAAGACGTTGTTGTAAACAAATGGCTTTTCCGTTTTCGTTTCTGTTGAGTTCTACGTCTTTTTGTGGTGTCCTGTACTTACATATATATATTTATATATGCATGTATATATACATGTAGATGTAGGTACGTACATATATGTTTGTATGTATGCATATATTTTATTTATTACACTATTGTCTGACAGCGCTTCGCGTCGGGTTCATTCGATTCTTCGCTTCGTTCCGTTTCTTATCCTCCCAGTATTGTTTTATTATATATATATATATATATATATATATAGTCCCTAAGGTATATTCCATTAGGAACATAACGGAGTACAGTTTAGGGCCCCTGAAAAAATTTTGCTTTAGATATATGTATTGGTATGTATTGCAAGAAATTGTTTCTTTCTCTAACATTTTACATAGTTCAACCGACACAAGTTAACATGTGAAAAACAAAATAGGAATTTGGAAAGAAATTTCTATAAAACTAATTTTTAAACGTTGAATGGGTGGAGGTGGCGACCAGTATAAAATAGTAAACAAAGAGGTCCCTAGATAAAAAATGGTTGAGAACCCCTGAACTTAGATCAACCAGCAAAAAATAAATGTTAAAATATGGTTTACAATATATAAATAAATCAGAGGTAAAAACTTTAAAAAAAACTTACTTCAGTAAATAACTTGTCGTCTGTAGCAGGTTTAGCTCGTGGGAAGGCACTCTCACACTGAAATAGATAATAGTATGACAATTTGAATAATGGATGGAATATACTGTTTAATCATTTGTTTCAGTAAGATAGCAATAATTACAGAAAGCAGAGTTTAAGACCCACAGATAGAAAAATATTGTAAGAAACAAAAATATAACAAACAGCTTAACATTGGTCATATGAAAATAGGTTTAATACACACCTGAGCCAAATCAAATGGAACATGCGGTACAAATGCTCGGAACCTACAATAAGAAACAGATTTGTAAAATTCAAGAAAATCTGTTTAAATTTCAATCAATTAGATCCTAACAGCCAATAAAAAAAAATCTTTATAATTTACAAGTTAAAAGTTGACAAGGGAGTCAGCTATCTAATTAAATAAAAAAAGGTGTCATTTTTAAGTAAATAACTGTGAAAGGAAGGTCTTAACTCACATTGGCCCAGGTTTGAATGGTGGTGCCATGGGCCGCATCATTCCAGCACCTCTTATCATTGGTGGCCCACCACGACCACGAATATTTCTGAAGTTGGGGCGGAAAAAACTTCTGAAATAATTGCAAATGTAAAAAAACTATTCAGTGAACAAATATTCTAAATTGGAAAACAATAAGGGAAAAAGAAAAAAATATTTTACAAATATATAATATAATATTATATATATATATATAATATATATATATATATATATAATATATATATATATATAAATAGACTTGACTTGCAATATTACACATACAAAATTAACATTTTAATACAACACATAACACTACACAATAAATTCCAGAATTTAAGGTGCTGGACAATTGATCAAGTTATATTACACCACTTGACCAAATAAAAATTGGGTGCTACTCCCACAATCCACAATTGGAAGGGGATGATGTGTAATAATACACTTATATTTAAGTTCACAAATTTTAAAATCACACTAGAGGGGGAAATAGTCATAAAAACAGAAAAAAAAAGCTAATCTTAAGTTGCCCAGGAATTTACTCAAAGCTTAAGCATTACAAAGTCACAATCATATTAGTTAATAGCAAAATAGAACTTTGTAATTTTTATGTTAGCTTTAGTGCACTGGAGTAAATCACACAAACAGCTTATAGATTAAAAATCCATGACTCAGGGTAATAATTTCTAATACATATTAATCTAATTAGAACAAGAGGGGCACGAAATTATTGTTAATTATTACTGCTGACAACAAAGGTTTGTTTCCTTTCCGCATAAAGCAAATTATATGAGGCTTGAACTATGATGCTGTTTGTACAATGTAGACTTAAGAGCAAAACTGAGAACAGGTAGTTTAAGAAAGAGACAGAATTCTAAAACAATGCAACGGTTGTTAATTAAAATAAATGGCCAATGTTAAGTGAGGATCCTATAAGATGTATTTATGAGCTTCACAAATAGAATGTTACAGTATTTCAAATACATGGTTTCTTGTATTATGTAACTGTCTCATCAATGTCAGAATAGCTTGATATTTCTTAGTGTACAGACATTTCTTTTTCTTGGATTAATTATAGAATTTATCTTCGTTAGGTGTGATTAATGATCATGAAAATATGGGAAAGACACAACAAAGATACATTTCCATGATGCAGCAGTAGAAAGAAAAGTAACCACTATCTTAACAACTTGACAGTGATATTCAATGCGAGGTATTCAATCGAACAAGACACTCAAAGATGACAGCAATATTTAATGCAAGGTCAAATAGTGGCTTTTAGAGACACAAAATAATCTCAGGTGCAAAAAATTTGCAAACAGTCGATATGCAATGGACTGAATATATTTGTCCCAAGAGAGAGATGGAAACAAATATAGGTTAGAATCAGGATGGGCATCTGGCCATAGAATGCTACCCCGAGAAGCCTGTGTATTTCATGCCAACATGAAGAAAGTTGCTACAACAATGATGATCATCATCTTTTTATGTCTGTTTTCCATACTGCAAGGATTTCTAAGTGTAATGGGTCAGGTCATTTCTTTCTCGAAGAAGTGCCTTCATGTAGGTGTGGACACATGTAGAAGACAGGATGTAATTGCAGATGAATTTCTTGAGTACATAGTTCCTTTTATGCATGAATATATATGTGTTTATGAGGAAGTTTCATGAGCTCAAGAGTAAAAGTATCACATCAGACTATGAGAATATCACTTGCATTTCAATAATATGGTCTTGTGGTATATTTAGGCAAGATTAAAAATCCTGACCTCAAATTTGGAGACCTTTTTTTTTGGGTCTTTTTGTCATTTTATGACCAGAGTGGTTGGAATGATGGCTTCCAGGTTCAGTCCAGCCTTGGGCAAACCAAAGCCTTGTGAGTGTATTTGGTAGACAGATATTGAAAGAAGCCCATCATATATCATCATCATCATCATTGTTTAACGTCCATTTTCCATGCTAGCATGGGTTGGACGGTTTGACCGGAATCTGGGAAGCCAGGAGGCTGCACCAGGCTCCAGTCTGATCTGGCAGTGTTTCTACAGCTGGATGCCCTTCCTAACGCCAACCACTCCGTGAGTGTAGTGGGTGCTTTTTACGTGACACTGGCACAGGTGCCAGACGAGGCTGGCAACGGTCATGTTTGGATGGTTCTCTTACGTGCCATCGGCACTGGTATCACAACTACAATTTCCATTGATTTTGATCGATTTCGATAGCAAACAATATTAGATAAGGAGATGGGCTCCACACTATGCTGTCGATCACAGCCAACATTTTGTTTTGCTGTCATTAGGGACAAACAAAACATTAAGCAAGAGTTGAAGACATTGAAGACAAAGCTATCAGGACAATGAAGGAAATAAAAACGCTCAAGAATCATATGATGGCCTCAAATTTAAAATACAACACAGACACCAGTGAAGCAGAACACCAATACCAAACATGAATGTCATTACATTTTCTAAAGAAATAAACAGTAATACTTCAAATATGTAGATTTAACCTTTTAGTGTTCAAATTGCTCTGTCAAATATAATACTTATTTCTTCAAGTTGTTCTGAATTAATCTTGCATTATCTTGTAGCTTTGCAATTTGGATGATCTGAATGTTATTTGCTGAATGACATTGTAGGATGGGTGCGAGAGGCTGGATCTGGCGTGTTTGAACTTAAAATAGGTTGAAAATTTTGACCGGATATAGCTGGTTTAAATGCTAAAGGGTTAAAGTATAAAATACATAAGTGCAGGCATGGCTCGTGTAGTAAGCAGTTTGCTTCCTAACTACATGGTTCTGGGGGTCAGTCCCACTGAGTGATACCTTAGGCGAGAGTCTTTTACTGCAGCCTCAGGCCAACCAAAGCCTTGTGAGTGGATATGGTAGACAGAAACTGAAAGAAGCCCATAATAGGTATATATATCTATGTGTGTGTTTGTCTGCCTCACAACACCTCCTGACAACAGGTGTTGGTGTGTTTACATCCCCATAACTTAGCAGTTCAGGAAAAGAGATTGATAGGATAAGTACCAGGTTTTAACAAAAGTACTGAGGTTGATTCATTCGACTAAAATTCTTCAAGGCAGTGCCCAAGCATGACAAGTCTAATGGCTGAAACATGTAAAAGATATATATTTAGCAAGGATAGTACTTTTTATTATAGACTTTTTTTGTATTCTTTCACTGCAGCCATGCTGGCATTAACAAAACAAAGTATCTTCCATATATATGTCCTAAAATAATCTGGTGGAGTTATTTCTGTAACAAAAATACTATCATTGCTATTTATTAACTTTTTTTTTATATTGAATTTTGTTTGTAATATACAACCATCTTCTCTGGTAATAATTGTCATATTTTACCTAATTTTTGTCTTATCTAACCTCTGGCAACAGAAAAAAAACAAAAAAAAAATTAAATAATTTCTCTTATCTTAGAAGAATCTGTTATTTTTACTTCAGCAGATTAGAAGAAAAGGC
Organism: Octopus sinensis; assembly: GCF_006345805.1. Classification (NCBI taxonomy): domain Eukaryota; kingdom Metazoa; phylum Mollusca; class Cephalopoda; order Octopoda; family Octopodidae; genus Octopus; species Octopus sinensis. The sequence goes on along the minus strand of NC_043011.1, from coordinate 13,837,973 downwards.
CATTTCAGAATTTCCCTTGAGAGGCTTCAGGGTTAGCCTCCACACCGCACTATCAGCCCATTAAAAAAAATTGAACTTATTTCATTATTTCTTTCTGTCACCAGGCCAGGAGTTATCAAAAATTAATTTACTAAGCTCTTTTCAATTGCAATTAATTGCAATCCAATTCTCTTTGTTCGAAAAGTCTTTGGTAAAAATACAAAATCAAAAAGCCGGCTGCAGATGAAAAGGAATCTGTTGTAACCTTAAAGCTGCCCAATACACCAGAACAAGAAACGGTTTTGGACAATGAATCGGACAACTTCGCTTGCAATATCCTCAAAAAGTGTTGAAGTGAGATGGGTACCTGCCAACCACGTTATATTAATACAGCATTCATTTTGCCAGCGACTAACTTGGTTGAAAGGTTCTTCAGGATAGCAGCGAATGCCTTCAATGATACAAGACATCAATTATCACCCGTATATCTGGAGATGCAACTGTTTTTAAGAGTAAATGACCATCTTTGGGATAACGAACTTGTTTCGCATATCGTTTCACCCAATCCCCTCATGTAAATTGTTAAATGCATACTCATTTTAATTGCTAATAGTATGAAACTGTCCTTTTTCCATTCATACGCTTTTTTCTGTCTTGATTGCGGTGGTATGGGCCCTAAGGGGAGCATTGTAGGCATGCTTTTCCACCCTAGGTCATATCACACATTGGTGGTCGATTTTGTCATTCTGGCAGGCGGTGTAAGAATTTTTAGAAAATTGTGAGTGATCCAAACATCTTTCGGACAGCAAAGAAATAGATCAATCAAAATTGAGAAAGTAGAGCTTTCATTGGAAATGTACTGTTATTTTAGCAAAAGATGACATTTTTGGATGCGTAAAAATTTTACAAAGGGATTTTCTGGAGAGCATTGCAATTTATTGCAATTATTTATTGTGACGAAAGAAAATTGCAATTAATTTATTGCATGCAAAAAATTCATTGCAAGCTCTGCAATGCATTTTTGACAATGCCGGCATCAGACGAATCGATCCAGTATTCATTTTTTTAAAAGCCTGTTACTTATTCTATTGCTCTGTTTTGCCGAACAGCCAAGTTACGGGGCCATAACTACACCAACACCAGTTGTCAAGCTGGTGCTGGGGAACAAACACACACACGACGGGCTTTCAATTTCCTAATCCACTCACCAGACTTTGATCGGCCGGAGGCAATTCATTTGCCCAAGCTCCCACGTAGTGGAGCTGAATCCGGAACCATATGGCTGGGATGCAGAATAACGTTTTGGGACCTCAAACACAGAGAATTAAATGAAAAGACTTCCTTTATTTCAAAAGAAATTATTTGACTTAATCAAAGTTGAAAGATAATTATGAGGCCAGTTCGGAAAAAATAATTCATCTGATAGTTAATAGAATTGAATGGCATACGTAATTTTTATAGGAAAAAAATTCAGGCCGGTGCCAAACTACTTAGATTAAATTAAATTCACAATTACACTTGTGAGTAAACTCATTTTCTGTGCTTTTCTTTCGAAAGATAATAAATAATTTGTCAATTTATATGTGTGTATGTATGTGTAGTAATATATATATATATATATATATATATATATATATATACATACACACACACATTGATCTATTTAATTATTGCAAAATTGGTTAAGTTCTTTTATGCTACAGCACGAAGACACTCGCTTCTTGATCAGGACTTTGAGCAGAAAGAAAAGACATTAACAAAGCATTCTTGACTAAAATCATAATCAAAGTGTTGAATTTTTCAGACATATTGTATACAAATCAACATTATCTAACGTTCCCTCTTCTCTCTAAATATAAAGGGCGATTTCGCTGTCATTTCTAACAAAGCGACTGACCACATAAAAGTTTATTTTTTGTTAGATTGATTTTAGTAAAGATTGAATACAATAATGAACATTCCTAGAATAATTTCTATAATTTTACTCCATAATAAAATTCTACAATTTCAGATGAATAAATTCTAGTCCTATTTTCCAAAAGAAAAACCAACATTGCACAAGAAAGTCGGGGGGTCGAGTTACAAGCCTTTATAACCAAAAGGTTGCAAAAGTACTAAAACTGATGCAGAAAGCCGGGCGCACCCCCAAAACCCCTTAAGCGAAAGTAGCTGCCCACAGCAGCGCAAAAATAATGTGTATATATATTCTTCCGCAACCGCCAAGCAAACTAATTACTCTCAACAATGTAATCCTCCACAATCCAAGTGAACATCCCTAACGATTAAATAAAACTTATTTTCATTAATAACACCCGGCGGGACAGAGTAAAATCGAGAGATAAGAATGATTTCTCAGTAGGGACTTGATTTCAGAAATGAGAAGGAAATAAGTGCGGTTAGATAGGGAACCTAACAGGAAAAAAAAGGGCAGCAATAAAATAGGTCCAATGAATATTCAATCAGGAAAAATTTATCGCATTACGGAATGCCTTTAAAATATAACAAGTGTTTAACAAACCCACAAATATGCTGAGTATACCTTGAATAATTCAATTGCACAATTTTTGATTTCTTGAATTAAATACTTCCTAATTCCACTGTTCATTCATGTGTTATCCAAGCCACCATACGTAATCAAACATAACACATTGAGACGTTATACATACATGCAAAAATGTAATTTGACATTTATGATCACACGCAGATGTGTATGTATATATATTATATATAATATATATACATACATACTAGTAAATACTATATATATATGTCTTTACTAGTATATACGCAGTGAAGCTATACAATAGCGTCGTATTTATTACGATTGCTATTTTCCAGTAAATATTGGTGCCTTGTTGTACCATTTATCTACTTTTATTTGTATAATTTTACCCTTAAGGGCTATCTTTTACTGGAAAGTAATACATTCGTATTGCATTATATATATATATATACATATGGAAGAAAAAAGATGTTCAGAATGCTGGATGGTTGTAAAAATATATATTTATTTACATATCACATATTATTACTTCATATTAGCGCTTTCAACTACTCCTGTAGTTTCATCAGAAATGGATTGAAAGCGCTAATATGAAGTAATAATATGTGATATGTAAATAAATATATATTTTTACAACCATCCAGCATTCTGAACATCTTTTTTTCTTTCATATCTATTAAATTAAATCTGTACATCACCCCCCATACATCTAACAAATATATATACATACATACATATATATACATATATACACACACACAACTAATTATAAAATATCTCTTAAAAGTCTTAGCGTAAATGAAACTCGCACCAAATAATACTAATGCTTCCATGACCCCGAAACAACTAATTCAGCAACGCATGGGTTTCTAGTTTCATTACATCTCTCCACGAGACAGCAGCGTGCAGTTTTATCCCGAAGTCCTGCTAATTGCATTTGTATTTCAACTGAAATATATATTCACAAGCATCGCAGAAGCGAAATTCTTAAGAATCTACGAACTCGTAGGAAGACTTAAAAAGAATGGAATAAAACGGGTGACGGCATAGGAGAAGGCATCGTCTTTGTAAAGAGACCAATTACTGCGGAGCCGGTAAATTTAACAAATAATAATTACAAAGGCAAAATGGCGTCTTGAGACGAGGATGGGAAATCACGTCTGGATTTTTCGGTTTCTGGTCGAAAATGGTAAAATTAAAAGCTCAGAAATGTTACTTGGTAGGTATTTCAGGTAATACAGGATATAAAGGAGAAATGTTCATAAACAGAATTTACAAAATTTAGGAATATATATAAATTATAATAAAAAACAACGGGATACGGATTCGATTTCAACAGAAAATATGTGGTGAATGAAAATGAAATTGAGAAATTATCGATGTATGAAGGAGCTGAATATTTATAGGTATTTTGTAAATGTTTTCGATGTTAAAGGTGTGATGTATATCAAAGGGTTTAGAGTAAATAATTTTCGTGGCACAAACCTCATTTTGTTCGGAGGAGAATTCTCAAATCAAAGAATTAAGCAGACCAACGAAGATGGCGCTCGCGGCAGACTTCCTGTTAGCCGACTGATGAGAAAGAGGCTAGGTTAGCATGTCAGTATCAATGGGTTTTTTTTTCCCCCTCTTCGTTCGAAATTTTGTAACTGTGAAATTGCTTTCGAAGGTGAAGATTAAGTTTGGGCACTACTCGAGAACAGTGGTCCCGGTGCGCGCACTCGCGTAGTCGCGCATCCGCGCTAGCTAGTCGTGACTAGTCGATCCTACAACGACTACCTAGCAAAGTAAATAAAACACAAAATAAATAATTTTTTTTACACAAAGTAAATAATTTTTGTTAAACAAAATAAATAAAACACAAAAACACGAAGTAAATCATTTTTTAAACAGTAAATAACACAAAAACACAAAGTAAGGATCGACTAGTCATGACTAGCTAGCGCGAACACTGTTCTCGAGTAGTACCTAAGTTTGTAGGTGTCAATTAGACGAGATGAGATATTTTGGAATGCTAATAGACTAATTTGTAAATAAAGACTTTCCCGCGATTATGTCTGACGGGTTTCTACTTTTCTAAAACTTGCTCTCTTACTTTTGTCTCTTTTTAAGGTATAATTAATTTCACTGTCGGTTGGTATCAGATGGAAGGAGTGAGGTGCTTTTCTTACAATCATATGCAATTCGATTTATTAAAGGAATTGTAAAATTAGTTAGGAAATATAAAAAGAAAATATAAATGTATAATTCATTTTTATTTCAAGTACTGTATAACAAGGATGGGTACTCTGTCTTTTAGATGAAACTTGATAACTGAGAAAAGAGTAACAGTTGATTGTTCGTTGTAGAACATTTTAAACCATATTCCGGATAGAGGTAGGGGTCCACCAAGGTTCAGTCTTCAGCCCCCTACTATTTATCATAGTCCTCTAGGCAATAACAGAGGAATTCAAGATGGGATGCTCCTCTATGCTGATGCCCTTTCTCTAATTGCTGAGTCACTATCAGAACTAGAGAAGTTTCAGGTGTGGAAACAAGGATTAGAATTGAAGGGCCTTAGAGTCAACCGAGCTAAAGCCAAAGTCCTAATAAGTAGGAAGGCAGACAAACCACAAATCCCTTCAGGTAGATGGCCCTGCTCGGTCTGTAGAAAAGGCATAGGTAGAAACTCTATAAGATGTACCCAGTGTAAGCTATGGACACATAAGAGGTGCAGAACTATCAAAGGAAGATTAACTGGGAAGACAGTTTTTGTATGTGGCAGATGCTCAGGAGCAATAAACACTGAAAATGTGCAGAGAACAACTTCTGCCACATTCCAGGGAGAAAAACTAGAAGTAGTTGATAGCTTCTGTTACCTAGGGGACCAAGTCAGTAGCAGGGAAGGGTGCACTGAAAGTGTAGCTGCTAGAATAAGAATAGCCTGGGCAAAGTTCAGAGAGCTGGTGAAAAAGGGCCCTCTCATTCAGAGTAAAAGGTAGACGGTATGACGAATGTGTACGAACAGCCATGCTACGTGGCAGTGAAACATGGGCTGTGACTGCTGAGGACATGCATAAGCTCACAAGGAATGAAGCTAGTGTGCTCCGATGGATGTGTAATGTCAGTGTGCATACTCGAGAGAAAAGTCGAACCTAAGAAGCATCAGATGTGGGTTGCAAGAGAGACAACTGTGTTGGTATGGTCATGTGGTGAGAATGGATGAGAATAGCTGTGTGAAAAAGTGCCACACTCTAGTGGTTGAGGGAACCTGTGGAAGCAGTAGATCAAGGAAGACCTGGGATGAGGTGGTGAAGCACAACCTTCGAACATTAGGCCTCACTGAGGCAATGACTAGTGTCCGAGACCATTGGAAATATGCTGTGCGTGAGAAGACTCAGGAAGCCAAGTGAGACCATAACCCATGGCCTATGCCAGGGGTGTAACCAGCCCACTTATGCGTACCTTTCTTTCATTGGACACTAAACTCTGCAAGTGAAATTGAAATCAAATTCGATGACTGGCACCTGTGCCAGTGGAGCACTAAGAGCACCATCTGAGCATGATCGTTGCCAGAGCAGCTGACTGGCTTCCGTGCTGGTAGCACGTAAAAAGCACCATTTTGACCGTGATTGCGACCAGCGTTGTCTTACTGGCACTTGTACTGGTGGCACATGAAAAATTATTTGAGCGAGGTTGTTGCTAGTGCCGCTCGACTGGCTCTTGTGCAGGTGGCATGTAAAAAACACCATTTCAGCATGGCCGTTGCCAGTACCTCATGCTGGTAGCACGTAAAAGCACCCACTATATTCTCAGAGTGGTTGGCGTTAGGAAGGGCATCCAGCTGTAGAAATTCTGCCAGATCAGATTAGAGCCTGGTGCAGCCATCTGGTTCGCCAGTCCTCAGTCAAATCATCCAACCCATGCTAACATAGAAAGCAGACGTTAAATGATGATGATAATGGTTTGAGTGGTATTCTGGATAGTATATGAATAAATGCATGGCAGAGTCAAATGTATGAATACACAAAAACAGAAAAGGAAAATAACATAATATACTTTTCCAAAATAATTACTGACGTATATGAAGAAAGAAAATACACAGCTCTAGAGAAGGAATGCTATCAATGGTAAAAGGATTCTTTCTATTAAATGATCAATTCATGCTGAGATCTTCATGTGGATAAGATTTTCTTGATTTTGAGCATGGTTCTGAAAATGTATCAAAAGTTAATTGCTCTTACATAACCTTGCTGAATATACACAATACTAGATCTCTTATTTGGCTTCCAGAAATCTGGAATTTTCAAAATCAGAACCTACCTATTTAAAGAAGAAAAATATATTTGATCTGGAGAAGGAAAGGTATCAATGAAAAATGGGTTCATCATCATTTAACGTCTGTTTTCCATGCTGGCATGGGTTAGACGGTTTGATAGGAGCCGGCCAGCTGCCCAGGCTCCAGTTGTCTGTTTTGGCATGGTTTCTACAACTGGATGCCTTTCCTAATGCCAACCACTTTACAGAGTCTAATGAGTGCATTTATGCAGCACCGGTATGGGTGCTTTTACATGGCATTGGTACACCCATGAGCCTGCAAGATTCAGGATGCTGAGCAGGAGACATGTCTGTATGAAAGGATTTTACTTTGCTTGATGTGTCTTCTCAAGAATAGCAAACTGCCAGGTGTTGGTCCCTTGCCATCCCCTCTGTGAGGCCCAATGTCTGAAAATCCTTTCTCACCACTTTGTCCCATGTCTTCCCTTTCTACATGTTCCCTCCATAATTAGAAATTGGCACCTTTTGATGCAATTGTCTTGCTGGTACATGACTGTACCAGCACAGTCTTCTCTCTTGCACTAAACTCTGTTGTATATGCACACTGACATTACCCATCCAGCAGAGCATTCTTGCTTCATTTCTTTCAAGCATTTGCATATTCTCAGCTGTCTCAGCCCATGTCTCACTGCCATGTAGCATAGTTGTCTGTGCACAGGTATCATACAATCTGTCTTTCACTCTGAAAGAGAGGCCTTTTGTTATTAACAGAGGTAGTAGCTCTCTGGACTGTGCCCAGCCTATTCTTACTCTAGCAGCTATAATTTCAGAACAACCTCCACCACTACCACCTTGGTCACCTAAGTAACGGAAACTGTCAACTACTTCTGAAGATCCCCACTGATATATGAGGGAGTCTATTTTTTGTACATTCCTGATGTTTAATGAACCTGCATATCTGCCACATGTAAAGACTACTTTCTCCAATAGTCTTCCAGTGATCCACTGCATCTCTTATACGTCCATAGTTTGCACACAAGGTACACTGTATGGAGTTTCTCCTCACTCTCTCTCTCTCTATCCGCTCAGTCAAAGTCGACTCTCGGTCACTCGTTGGATCAGTGTCCTCCAGTCAGTTCTATCCTGGGCCGCTTTTTCAGATTGGCTATGTCCATTCCGGTATCACTCTTGATGGTGTCAAGCCAGCGGGTTCTTGGTCGGCCTCTTCCTCTCTTGCCACTGACCATTCCGAGCATGATGTCCTTCTCCAGGGATTTTCTCCACATAATATGACTGAAATATGCCAATCTCCTGACACCTTTTCTATATATCAAGCAGGGCCATCTCCCTGAAGGAATCTGTGATTTGTCTGTTTTCCTACCTGTCAATACTTTGGTCTTTGCTAAATGAACCCTACGACCTTGCTTCCATATCTCTTCTCTAGTTCAGGAAATGATTCAGCATTTAGAACATTGATCCAAAGGAGATTCCAAGAGCAGCAAGTCTTCAGTTCCTCTGTTATAGCTTGGAGGGGGGGGCTTGATTATCATAGTCCTCCAAGAGGAATTTAAGACTGGCTTCCATTGGGAGTTTCTCTACACCAATGTTTGGTTAAAGCTGAGGTCTTCAGGTAGATACGGTTTTCACGATTTAGAGAGCAGTTTTGAAAATATTGCAAAAATTAATAGTTCTAATACATCCATTGGATCTTTTCGTTTGAACGGCAGTTTTTAACATAATTTCTAGGTAACTAAAAATTTTAAACTTCGTATTCTGTTAGAGTGTGTTTATAAAACATCTTTGTCTCTTGGCTTTATTGAGAAAATTCTATAGTTTGTAAGATATTTGTTGTTTTTTTTCTTCAATTTCTGCAATTTCAACCAATCAGTGACGTCTATTGAGTTAAAAAACATTCTGTGCTGTATGAATATGTCCCTCGTTTAAGAAACACATTGGGTTTATTTACATTTGTGAAGAAAAAAAAGATACCCTTCCCCCACCCCTAACCCTAACCCTAACCCTAACTAACCCTAACCCTAAAAGAGATTGAAATGCAATAGATCGATTCTAGGGTCATAATTATGGGTGACAATTTCATATGACACCGCTAGGAAAAACTGCCATTCAAACCGAAAAGATCCCATCCTTGTTGAATACATATACACACAGCAGCAGATCTTGTATCTGGCTACCAGAAATCTGGAATTTCTAGAAATCAGGGATTATTATGCAATATGCTGTGCCCTGTAATTGAGTAAACAGACCCTGTTTTTGAAGTTGGTTAATTTGCATATGGTATGTATAAAATAGTTTTGTTCTTTATATTTTTAAGTGAATTCATTAAAATTGAATATATTCTGTTTTAGAATTCAATTAATTTGTACCTCTGTCTCTTAAATAAAATGTTCTGCACATTTTTTTGTTTAATTTTCATCCTGTAAACAGTATACTCTTTACTCTTTACTTGTTTCAGTCATTTTGACTGTGGCCATGCTGGAGCACTGCCTTTAGTGAAGAAAATTGACCCCAGGAGTTATTCTTTGGAAGCCTAGTACTTATTCTATCGGTCTCTTTTGCCGAACTGCTAGATTACGGGGACGTAAACACGCCAGCATTGGTTGTCAAGCGATGTTGGGGGGGGGGGCAAACACAGACACACAAACACATACACACACACATACACATATATATAAAGTTAATCCAAACATGAAAGCACAAAAAACACAACAATGCGAGGACGTGGAACAAATATAGTATTATTGGACGCTCAGGAAAGAAGGAAAGAAGGAAGGTTTAATGTTTCGAGTGGAGCTCTTCGTCGGAAACATAGGAGAAGGAAAGATCCAGAGAAGGGAAGACAGAGGAAAAATATCGCCAACGGTACACACGCGGTCATACATACATACATATATACGACGGGCTTCTTTCAGTTTCCATCTACCAAATCCGCTCACAAGGCTTTGGTCAGCCCGAGGCTATAGAAGACACTTGCCTATGGTGCCACGCAGTGGGACTGAACCTGGACCATGTGGTTGGTAAGCAAGCTACTTACCACACAGCCACTCCTACACCTATGATATATTTTAAGAATTCTAAGTGGATTGATAAATATCAAACAGTCTCTGCTTTACAAGTGTATGAATTTGAATCTATTAAATACAATTTAGCTTTTTTTATCTGTTTCTGTCATTTGACTGTGGTCATGCTGGGGTACAGCCTTGAACAACAAATTGACCCCTGGTCTTTTTAAAAATCAAGTACTTATTCTATTGGTGTGTTTTGCCAAACTGTCTTTAGCAGTTATGGAAGCATAAACACACCAACACCTTTTTAATAGTCTTGACTCTGTCCGTTATTTACATTGGCAGTGTAAATAATGGACAGAGTCAAGACTATTGAAATGGTTGCAAGACGCAACGAAAATTTTAGGAAAATAAAAATAAGAAATAAGTGGAAATTTTACCGGTGAGTGTGTTAAATTATAAGGCACAAAAAGAAAATGACTCTCCTGATGGGAGGTATAATGATGATCTTGGGGCAAACCTGAGCGCCGACGAGGAATACCTGACCCGCCTGTTCAAGACAACTTTCGGGCTGGGACCTAGAGACAACTGCCAGAGATCCGTGGCCTGGCAGTGCTATCGAGAAGCGCTACCTGTTTGGGATAAGCTCTACAGGCATGGCTTGAGAAACATGGGGCTGACCTGTCTGAGATGCAGTCAGAGTGACGAAATCGTCCTGCAAGCACTCGTACAGTGTCCAACCACTTCTGACCTGTGGGCCTATGTCGAATGGCTGCTATCGCGTGTGCCACGAGTTGGTTTATCAACTGAGTCTATCATGAATATTGTCACGTCTCCTTCCTTGAAACGGGAAGGAATTTCCATTTTCATCATACTTTTGGCTATGGCGAAAGAATGTGTATGGTCGATGCGTCCGAAAGGTCTAGAGACAAACACTTTCCTCTCTGGTCAATCTCTTGTCAACTCCTTCAAGTATCACTTGAAGAAGAAGGGGAGGATAGAGAGGGAAGTTTTGTCTAGTGAATGTTTAAAAAAAAGATGGGTGAATGTAGCAAGGATGGCACGTGTGAATAACGGAGCCAGCTTGAGCATAATCCTATGAACCAAAAAAAAGAAAGGAAAAAAGAGAGCCACTTACTGTAATGTGTTTTTTGCATGACACTTGCCCAAGGTTCCGGTGGTCTTTTCCATTGGCTTTTCTTTCCATGGATAAACCTAATCTGTTTTCCTTTTTTACATTGACATTTCTGTGATACACGATCCCTATTGAATGGCCCCTTTTTTTTCCACAATCCCTTTTTTTTTTCTTCTTCCCAAAAAGAAAAGCTCTACTTTATATTTTGTCCCCTCTTTGTTCAGCCCTGTGTGGCCAATAAAGAAACACACACACATATAGTCACAATGAGGATATTTAAACCTCTTATAGGGATTTTATCCAAGATACACTGGTTTAATATATAATATTTTGAAGAGATATTTCTTCAATGAATATATCATATAAAATATTTTAAAATATCAAACATTATCATCAAGTTAGAAAACAGAGAGATCTAATGGATACTAATTAATTTATTAATTAATTTATTAACCTACAACTGTTTCATTTCACTAACAAAATTAAAATTACAAAACATATATAGATATAGGATCTTTTCGGTTTGACCGGCACTTTTTAAAAATAATTTCCACGTAACTAAACACTTTTAAACTTCGTATACTGGTAGAATCTCTCTCTATATAAACGGCAGTTTGTCTGTTTGCGTGTCTGTGTGTCTGTTAGGTTGTACCCTCACCCTGACCACTGCTTTCAACCGATTCTGATGAAACTTGACACACACATAGCCCAATGTCATAATTCAAAACTAACGCAGCGGAAATTTTGAAAAGTTCCCCCAGTTCTGAAAAAAATCGATAAATTCGACATGGGGTCGAGAATCAGAAACACAAACCACAGACTGTCATGGGGACGCAACTCGACCTTTTTAACTCTCAAAAAAAATTTACCATAATTTTTTTTCCCATTTTTTGGCTATTTTTTGGCTATAACTCTCTAAAAATGCTTTATAGTTATTTCCCTTACAAACCCGAGCAACGCCGGGCGATACTGCTAGTGTGATTATAAAACATCTTTTTCTCTTGGCTTTATTGAGAAAATTCTATGGTTTATAAGATATTTCTTGTTTTTTTCTTCAATTTCTGCAATTTCAACCGATCACTGACGTCTATTGAGGTGAAAACATTCTGTGCCGTATGAATATGTCCCTCGTTTAAGAAACAAATTGGGTTTATTTATATTTGTGAAGAAAAGAAGATACCCTCCTCCCTAATCCTAACTAACCCTAACCCTAAAACAGATTGAAATGCAATAGATCGATACTAGGGTCATAATTATGAGTGACAATTTCATATGACACCGCTAGAAAAAAAACTGTCGTTCAAACCGAAAAGATCCTAGTTTCGTTATATTAATATATTTAGTTTGTCAATTGCATTTATAAAAAGCAAACCAAACATTAAAAAAAATTGATCTCATGGTCAGCTGTTATTTTGACCAAAGATCAAAGACTTCTTGGAGAGCAGACAGGCTGGGTGGGTTAGTGGGCGGGGGGAGTTATTTCAAGGGAGGTAATTCAACTTATGACCTCTTCACAAAAAACATGGCGTCTGCAGCTTCCATCTCTGCTGCATCGCGATCCGTTTCTTCGACTCGTCCGTGGAACCCAAATTTTACTCACTCCGATAGAGAAAGGTATATCTGTTACAACATTTAATTCCGAATACACAATTTCTATTTGATGCCTTGCTAGATTTATATTCGTGACATACGACGTTCACATATGTTTATCTTCTCCCAGACACTGAAACTTACATTTTTATATATTTTTTTTCTGGGGGACGAACTTAATTAAAAAGTCACTTCTTAGGCCTTACTAATTATATTACTTCAAATTTTATGCATCCTTTCTACTCTTTATTCTTAATGTTTCAATTTTTAATACCTCATTTATTTCAGAATTATAATAGTGATATATATGATCACGCGTACAAATGAAGGGGATAAAAAATAACTTAATTCGGGTACTGAAGAAGTACCCTTAATTCACTCAGTGGTCTTTCGAGGAGTAGCGGAACAAGTATATATATATATATATATATATATATATATTATATATATATATATAATACAAATAAGAAAATGGAGGAACAAATTAATTTCAATCATCAACTTACAGATATTACCATTTCATATATTAATAAATGAATTAATTGCATTGCAATTATAAGCATTTATGTATTTGGCATTTGGGTACTTTACCAACAGTATATGTTGGATAACTGATATCCCATAGTGGGTTACCCTTATAACTCCTATCTCACTTTGTACTATATATATATATATACATACATAAGATATATATAGGGTGGCGAATATTCGTTATAAATATCACTACCAGTGGTCTAACATGTATAAATAGTCAATAGATAACATATTCATATTTTAAAAAAGTGTACATTTAAACACAATAGAAAACTACCTTTTAACAGGTAATTTTACACGCTAGAAATAGCAGCCAACACGGCCAAACACGAAAATTGCTATTAAATCGTGGTGTTGGCTGCTATTTCTAGCATGTATAATTACCTGTTAAAAGTTAGTTTCTCTTGTGTTTAAATGTACACTTGCTTAAAATATGTATATTTATATATATATATATATATATATAAAAACTGTCTCTATCATCTGTTTTCTTCATTAACATATTTCGGATTAGCAGTTGTTTTCTAAGAATGACACGTGTGAGGGATTTATATCAACAGTTGCATCGTTTTAAAGGTTTTGTTTGTAGATTGGGATCAGTACAAAATGGTGTTTCATTCCCACCTAAACAAGAACGATTTATTTGCATTGATTCAGGGAGATTGAAAATGCTATCACAAAATTAAACTGTAGGAAAACGGAGGAAAAAAAACTGAGGAAAATCAGTAAATAACTACACAAAATAGACACACTCCCTCAATCATACATTGGGATCTTTTCGGTTTGAACGGCAGTTTTTTCTAACGGTGTCATATGAAATTGTCACCCATAATTATGACCCCTAGTATCGATCTATTGCATTTCAATCTGTTTTAGGGTTGGGGGGAGGGGGAGGGTATCTTTTTTTTCTTCACAAATGTAAATAAACCCAATCTGTTTCTTAAACGAGGGACATATTCATACGGCACAGAATGTTTTTTTAACCTCAAGTGTTCATTATTGGAAGTGGTTGGTCATTTGTTTCACAAAACTCCAGGAACCCTGATCCCATTCATTCACTATACTACACCATGTACACCAGAGAAGCTACCATAAAGCTATCTGAGATGTCCATTAAAATTGCCAGTTGTAATGATTTGGTTACTAACATTTATTATCAAGATAGTCTCCATTAGGGTCTTATTGAAGTTGTTCTCTTTATCCTCCAGTCATCTCCACATATGATTCTTATAGGTGCAGGAGTGGCTGTGTGGTAAGTAGCTTGCTAACCAACCAGATGGTTCCGGGTTCAGTCCCACTGCGTGGCATCTTGGGCAAGTGTCTTCTGCTATAGCCCCGGGCCGACCAATGCCTTGTGAGTGGATTTGGTAGACGGTAACTGAAAGAAGCCTGTCGTATATATGTATATATATGTATGTGTGTCTGTGTTTGTCCCCCTAGCATTGCTTGACAACCGATGCTGGTGTGTTTATGTCCCCGTTACTTAGCGGTTCGGCAAAAGAGACCGATAGAATAAGTACTGGGCTTACAAAAGAATAAGTCCCGGGGTCGATTTGCTCGACCAAAGGCGGTGCTCCAGCATGACCGCAGTCAAATGACTGAAACAAGTAAAAAAAAGAGTATATGAGAAGTTGAATATTGCTGTAGTTCTGTCTTGGACAAATCTAAGCCTAATTATTGTAGTACTACGACTGACTACTGCAGTTACTTTATTTGTATTTCTTCTAACAGTATGTCAATTCCACCCAAAGCTGTTATGGTTGTGTGCTTGAGAAGTTTGCTTCCAAACCACATGGGTTTTAGGTTCGGTTCCATTGAGGTTTTTACTATATGAAGGTTAGCTGAAAAGTTCATATGCTTATCTTATATGCATTAATTTCAACTTTTCTCATTAATAACTGCATTGTTTCTCTCCAGGTAAACTGACAGCTGACTGTTCAAAGAAGACTTAAAAAACAACTATTGTAACTATTCTTGAAAATGGGCAAAATTTGTCATCATGATGTTATCAAGTACCTGCAGAAAAAGGGTTTAGCCTCCTATGACATTCATAGCAGCCTGGTTGCTTCATTAGGGAATGATGCTCCAGGTTTAACAACAATGCAAAAGTGGGCAGCTGTATTTAGGAGGGGAAGGAGAAAGAGTCTTGAAATGATCCCAGGTCTGGACATCCTGAATCTACCACCACATGATGGATGACCGGTGGTTGACTATAAATCAAATAACCAATGTATGGATGATGATGATTAGCATATCCTATGAAGGAAAGTTGAGATTACTTTGCGCATTGAACTTGGCATGATGAAGGCTTTTGCTTGGTGGGCGCCATGTCTTCTGATATCTGATCAAAAGCGCACCAGGCTGATTACATCATGGGAAAATCTGACATTGTTTGAGGCCAGTCCAGCTGGCTTCCTTGAATGTTTCCTAAACCAGGATGAGTATTGAATTCATCACTTTGAACCAGAGATTAAAAGACTATGCATGCAGTAGAACCTCCTCTCCTCACCTGCTTTAAAGAAGGCAAAGGTGGTCCCATCTGCAGGTAAGCTGATGGCCTCAGTTTTTTGGGATACAAAAGGTATTGTGTTTATTGACTCTTCAAAAGGGCCACATCATCAATGGAGAGTATTATGCCAATTTATTGAGGCAGTTATGAAAGGCTATCAAGACCAGATGCCCAGGGAAACTAATAAAAGGGGTTTTGTTTCATCAAAGCAATACTCCAGCACTCAAGTCTTTGGTTTCAATGGCTGCTGTGCATGACTGTGGCCTTGAGCTGGTTGATCACCTTCCTATTCTCTTGGGTTGGCCCCATTTGACTATTATCTGCCCCCCCCCACCACTGGATTAAAAAAGCACTTGGTTGGGAACCAGTATCACAGTGATGATGATATTGTATCTGCTGCTGATGACTGTTTTTGAGTAACAGGATGAAAGCTTCTGCACCAATGGAACCCAAGCACTGCAACACTGATGGAAAAAGTGTGTGGAGCACAAAGGGGTGGGGAGGTCTATGTTAAAAAGTAAACCTCATATGGCCTCATTCCATGAGAGTATCTTGGTCAGACTATGAACTTTTCAGTTGACCTGCTTAGCCTCATGTTGACCAAAGCCTTTTGAGTTGATTTGGTCGAAGGATACTGAAGAAGTCTATTGTGTGTGTGTGTGTGTGTGTGTGTATATATATATATATATATATATATATATATATATATATATATATATATATATTTGTGTGTGTGTGTATTTCTATGTATGATTGTGTGAGTGAGTTCATATTTCTCTCATATTTGCTGCTTTGTAAACAATGGCTGTCTGCAAGTGTTATTGGTTTTCAGTCCACTGTGAAAGGACATCCAGGTATCTTGACATGTTGTACAATATTTGTAAGCAGAAAGGCTCATTAAACAGTGTCATCTATTTCCTGTTCTTCACATAAAACATATCCAATCCAGTCTGTTTGATGTTCAATTGACTGAGAGATTATTACCTTACCTGGAAACAAGTGGGAGTTAGCGACAGGAAGAGCATCCAGCTGCAGAAAACATCTACTTCAACATACTTTCATCTGACCCATGCAAGTATAGAAAAGTAGATGGTAAAATGATGATGATGTTGATCTTTATCCATGAGGAAACAGCTGTTAAATAAAACATATCAACTAGCAGAAAGACTGCCATCCAGTCATTTTTTTGCTAGCCCCTTAATATAATTTTTATATTTTACATCTAATTATTTCTTTCTATAATAGTGCTTTCTCACTTAGTAAGTATTGCTTTTATTATTTTATCACAATTAAAATCTCTTTTTTTTAAACAAACATCACAGTAGTCCAACAACAGAGGGAGAAGCAGTTTGTCAAGTTTTACTTTCCCCTCAAAGTAACATTGAGATTTCAATTCAGCAGCCCTTCTATAATCTTTGCAGTATGAGTGTGTGTGTGTGTGAGAGAGAGAGAGAGAGCATTGCAAACAAGGAATGAAATAGGCATGAAATGAAAATATCGTATAAATAAAAGGACATTACTACAGATGTATACGCTCCCACTTTGTTGCTTCATGACATCCAGAAAAATGGATACTTTTTAACAAAATTTTCTACAAATACCACTTAGATGTGGCTTCAGAGTAAATAGAGATTTATGAGAAAGAATTTTTCCGACAGAGTTTGAGTCAAAACGAAAGATCGCCAATAGAATAAACTGTCGGTTTTCCAAATTGCGAATGAAAACTTAATGCAATGAATACTTAAATTTGTGAGAAATTGGAGTTAAAAAATTTCAAGAAACTTGAGAAATCGAAATTATAGGAAATTTCTTAGAACATAAATTTATAAAAATATTTCCAGATGGTCAACCCTTTCAATACTTTTAGTAATTGTTACATACCTAATTAATAAGCAGCTTTCTCCATTATTATATAGATTATTTATTAGGTAAACAGAAGCTTTATTTCTACAGTCAATTATACAACAGAACACATTTTAAATTATAACATTTAAATACATGGTTGAGGACTACTTGCTCCAGTTGAGCTAGGAAGCCAGCTGCATCGAGGCCCCTTCTAATCATGTCAAGGGAATTTGCCCATGCTAAGGCTGCAGGCAGGATTCATCTACTACTATTCCACAATGACTGGTTATAAAATCAGTTAACAAATCCTATTTAGAATTATGAAGAGCATCTTTTATATCTTTTAACTTGTAATATTTTCTGTAGAAACTGATAGAATTGGCTGCTGTTAAACGGTAACTCTTCCATTGATCAATCATGTATTCTGGTACAATGAATGTGAAGTAAACAGCCAGTGGATTCTTACCATTTCATGACAAGGATTGTGAGCTATTCACAGATCTAATACTTTTAGCATATAGTAATACCTATTTCTTTACTACCCACAGAGAGGACAATCGATTATATCGACCCCAGTGCATAACTGGTACTTATTTAATCGAGCCCAAAAGCATGAAAGGCAAAGTCGACCTCGGCGGAATTTGAACTCAGAACGTAGCGGCAGATGAAATACTGCTATGCATTTCACCTGGCGTGCTAATGTTTCTGCCAGCTCGCCGCCTTAGCATATAGTAATACCATCTTCACTGAAAGGAAATTCTATTTGGAATTCCACTAATTTTATCATCAAATGGTTCGTTAACTAAATATGTTAATTGCCTTTCCTTTAAGCTAAATATTGTCGTTTTTATAGTTAGTTTTATTTGGATAATAAATTTCTGATAATTTCATGTTTCACTTTAACTCATCTTTAAAAAAGTAACTCAAAAGTTTTATATTCTAATTATATCATTAAATGGTAGCTGTACTCAGCCTTGCTTGAGTTTATTAAAACTAACTAAATAAATAAACAAATAAATAATAATAATAATAACTACAGGCACAACTATGTAGTAAAAAGTTTACTTCTCAGTATGGTCACAGTCTAATGACTGGACTGAAACAGGTACCAGAGGTACCATCAATTTGTCAACTTTGATTTCACTTTGAAAATAAAGAAATAAACATCAACTGGTTCTAATTTTACTGTAAAAACCGTTTTACAAGACAGCCACAAGTTTAGGTATATTTTGGTATCAAATCAATCAAAAGCAAAATCAAAATCGATGACTGGCGTCCGTGCTAGTGGGGTGCAAAGAGCACCATATGAGTGTGATCATTGACAGAGTGGCTAACCGGCTTCCGTGCCAGTGGCACTTAAAAGGCACCATTCGAGCATGATCGTTACCAGCCTCCCCTTACTGGCACTTGTGCCCGTGCTAGTAGGGTGCCAAGAGCTCGAGCGTGATCGTTACCAACGTCGCCTTACTGGTACCTGTGCTAGTGGAATGTGTAAAAAGATTCGAGCGAGGTCGTTGCCAGTACCGCCTGACTGGCCCCCGTGCTAGCATGGAAAGCGGATGTTAAGCGATGATGATGATGGTATGTTGTTGGAATTGGTTCCTGAATGAGTGGGAAATCTCATTACCGGTTGCTGCTGCAAGGAAAATAATGGGATTCTTAAGATGTCAAAATATGAGTTATAAATTCTGTAGTTTTGACAGAGACAAAGAGTGTCAGAATGACAGACTCATCGAATAATAAGTTTCGGAACCCACATTTGGTGCTTAGCATGGAAGAACATTTAGTATTTGAATATCTCATATTTTCTCAAGAAATATATTTTTCTCACAATGTAGATGTGACACATTGTAAAGACTGAAATCTGTTCCATTTTCAACTATTCTGGTATCTAACAAGTACATCTATCGTATCCATTAATTTTCAAATCAAAGTACCCCTCACAATTGCAACTAAAATTTGGGTGACTGAAATGTCTTAATTCCATCAATTATGATAGAAAAGATTTCTTTTGCAAACATTTGTTATGTTTTCACAAAAGACTTTTCCATCTTCGATGACATAAAAATATTTTGTCGGAGCACTGCATCCTTCAAAACTTCCATGCTTCCTGAGATTCGCCAACACTACACCTGATTTTCTCCCCTCCATACACACAAGCATGTATCTGACTCATACATTGTTCTCTTTCCAGACATTTGTACATTACTGCATATACTTTATACGCACTTTCTGACAAGTTGTGGTGCGCCTGAGCACTGTATACAATAATTTCATTATTATTATTATTATTATTTTCATTGATTGTTTTCATCAATCTTACTGTCCAGAAATGTTCATGATATTGTCAGATCAGTGTTTGCAAAGGGAATATCATTTATATTCAGTAAAATAGCCAACCCACGTCAAGACATTTCTTAATGTTCTAAAACTAATTACCACTTTCTTAATTTTCTTAGGTGGATTTGTTTGTATCCAGCTTATATCAACAGCAAAAAAACTTCTAAAGAAGGTCGGAGAATTCCAAAAGAAAAGGTATTGAATTATTTAATATTAACACCTTTATGTATGATATGAATGATGAGATATAATTAAATATCTATGAGTTATATTCTCTCAGTACAATTCTGGTGTTTGAAGCCTGATGACTTTTTTTCCTTTCACTTCTTATTGATATAGATGTGACTAATGTAAATGCTGTGTGCATAAATTCTTCAGTTTTTACAACTAAGTGCTACTCTTACATCATTCAATTTCCCAACAAGGAACCTTCACCCAAAACCAACCATGATGCCTGTGGTTAAAGATTGAACGACTCTACATTATCCCAAGCATTAGGCCTCATACCTACTTTGTATGTGTATATATGTATATGTGTGTCGTGGCTGTGTGGTAAATAGCTTGCTTACCAACCACATATGGTTCCGGGTTCAGTTTCACTGCATGACACTTTGAGCAAGTCTCTTCTACTGTAGCCTCGGGCCAACCAAAGCCTTGTGAGTGGATTTGGTAGATGGAAACTGAAAGAAGCCTGTCATATATCTATCTATCTATCTATCTATCTATCTATCTATCTATCTATCTATCTATCTATCTATATATATATATATATATATATATACACACGCACACACATCTTTCTGTGTCTGTGTTTGTCCCCCCCCCCATCGTTTGACAACTGGTGTTGGTGTGTTTATGTCCCCATAACTTAGCAGTTCCGCAAAAAGAGACCAATGGAGTAAGTACTAGGCTTACAAAGAATAAGTCCTGGGGTTGATTTCTTTGAGTGAAGGCAGTGCTCCAGCATGGCTGCAGTCGAGTGGCTGAAACAAGTAAGAGGATATATATAAATATATGTGTATGTGTATATAAACTCTGTCAAATGTCAGGTGGGATACCTAGAAGTAGTTGATTGCTTCTGATAGCTAGGTGACCAAGTCAGCAGTGAAGGCAGATGCTCCGAGAGCATAGATGGTAGAATAAGAACAGGCTGGACAAAGTTCAGAGAGCTTCTACCTTTGTTGGTAACTAATTCTAATTACTGTTTAAAAAGAAAGGAAAAAGGTTAAGCTCATTTTCAGGCTAAAATACTGGCTCTTCCATTATCTTTAGATAAAAATTACATTGCAATAAATATTTCCATTAATAATTGTGTGGTAAGTAGCTTTTTCACCAACCACATGGTTCTGGGTTCAGTCCCACTGCGTGGCACCTTGGGTAAGTGTCTTCTACTATAGCCTCGGGCCGACCAAAGCCTTGTGAGTGGATTTGGTAGATGAAAACTGAAAGAAGCCCGTCGTATATATGTATATATATATATGTGTGTGTGTGTATATGGTTGTGTGTCTGTGTTTGTCCCCCCAACATCGCTTGACAACCGATGCTGGTGTGTTTCCGTCCCCATAACTTAGCGGTTCGGCAAAAGAGACCGATAGAATAAGTACTAGGCTTACAAGGAATAAGTCTTGGGGTCGATTTGCTCGACTAAAGGCAGTGCCCCAACATGGCCACAGTCAAATGACTGAAACAAGTAAAAGAGTATTCCATACAACACAGTTGATCAGGAAATAGAAAATGTTGCATTAATCTTGTATATACTAACTTGATACAATGTTGGTATGAAGAAAGGGATTTTTAAAATCATTCTTTAACAGATATAGTTTAAACATATCCTATTGATAATTACACATCTCTTTATTAGTCTTTTAATTAGTCCTATTGTTTTGATTTATTTGAAATTATTTTCTCTTTCATCTAGGCTGTTGATAATCCGACTTTTATAGAAATCCGAGATGTGTGTGCGGCTGCTGGAATGACTATAGCACCAGAAGTAATTTAATTTTTATCAATATTATATAAAGAGTTTGTTTCTATTTTAATCTGTGGCTCTTGCCGTTTCTGAGCATTTGTTTTATTTAGCAGTTTCTTTTTGTGTAATTCCTACTATTGACGACTGGGTTTTTAACTGGAGATTTACACTTAAATATATATAGTGTTCAGCTTTTAAATTACATGGTAAACATTTTCCCAGAGAATTTTATCAATCACTTCTAATTATTCATCTAGACAATAGAAGCCTTAAAATTCAATTGTCATTCAGACTTCACTAATTGTAAATCCTGCTTCAACTTGTAACAATTCTTCTTCATTAAATTTTCAGGATCTTTTCGGTTTGAACAGCAGTTTTTTCTAGCGGTGTCATATGAAATTGTCACCCATAATTATGACCCTAGATCCGATCTTTTGCATTTCAATCTGTTTTAGGGTGGGGGGAGGGTATCTTTTTTTCTTCAGAAAACGAGGGACATATTCATACGGCACAGAATGTTTTCACCTCAATAGACGTCAGTGATTGGTTGAAATTGCAGAAATTGAAGAAAAAAAACAACAAATATCTTACAAACTATAGAATTTTCTCAATAAAGCCAAGAAAAAAAGATGTTTTATAAACACATTCTACCAGTATACGAAGTTTAAAATTTTTTGGTTACCTAGAAATTATGTTAAAAACTGCCATTCAAACCGAAGAGATCCAATTTTCAAAATCAGGAGCTTACTGATGTTTCTCTTGAAACAATCTATGAATTGCAAAACAGATGCTGCATGAATAGCAAAGACTTCATTATTGAATATACAGGCTGTCCTCGAATTAATTATCTATTTCTGTGAAATCAGACAATTTTTTAAAAACTCACTTTCATTTATGTTCATCATGTTTGATATGTATTAAAAGTGTATAAAATTTTAATTTTGTTTATAATTTTATTTTTATAATTTTAGTTTCATTCCCGTTGGATCCTGCTTATTTGTTCACAACAGCTTTTTTTTTTCAATTTAGCTGCAATTATTTTCTGTATTTCCATCCTCAGGATGGAACAATAGTTTAGCTTAATTTGAAGAACATGGAGATAACTCCTGAAATGCTTCAAAATGTGTTTTGTAACACTAAGTATAGATTTGAAATTTTTAGGGATACAGACGGAACACATATTGAAAAGTTTCACTAAAATTTCGACCTAAGATTTATAAATCTATTTGTTTTGGTATAATAATTAATAATAGGTGCAGGAGTGGCTGTGTGGTAAGTAGCTTGCTTACCAACCACATGGCTCTGGGTTCAGTCCCATTGCGTGGCACCTTGGGCAAGTGTCTTCTACTATAGCCTCGGGCCGCCCAAAGCCTTGTGAGTGGATTTGGTAGACGGAAACTGAAAGAAGCCCGTCGTATATATGTATATATATATGTGTGTGTGTGCATTTGCGTGTCTGTGTTTGTTTCCCCAACATCGCTTGACAACTGATGCTGGTGTGTTTACGTCCCCGTAACTTAGCGGTTCGGCAAAAGGGACCGATAGAATAAGTACTAGGCTTACAAAGAATAAGTCCTGGGATCGATTTGCTTGACTAAAGGCGGTGCTCCAGCATGACTGCAGTCAAATGACTGAAACAAGTAAAAGAGTAAACAAAATTCTCTCAGATTTTTTAAAATTTGCCTGATTTCATTGAAATAGTTAATTTTTGGACACCCTGTATAGTACTGAAACAATTTTCTTGAAATACTTGCATTGGTTCAAGAAAAATATTTAAGAACATGATCATACAAATCCTCTTAATTATAAAAACTAAGAAACTATATTTAAGTGATAAAGAACTTGTGTTGCTAATGTCAGATACAACCATAGACCCTAACCCTAAAACAGATTGAAATGCAATAGATCGATACTAGGGTCATAATTATGGGTGACAATTTCATATGACACTGCTAGAAAAAACTGCCGTTCAAACCTAAAAGATCCGTAATTTCTTATGTATCCTCATGATGAGAATCCTTATTGCTTGTCTGAAGTCTTCTCTGTCAAGCTACCAGAAATACCACTACTCAGTATTGCAGTTCAACCTATTAGTTCCCACATATCAAGACGACCTTGGATTTTGTTCACTCTTCTTTAGAATCTACTGGCATAGAAATTAGATTTATAAAACAAATTTGCCATGACTACACTTTAGAGGAAGAATATTTTTTGAGATTTGTAATCTAAGACAATGAAATGTTTGTACCCCTGCTAGCTTTAGTTTTAATCCTTTTCTATAAAATGTTGTGATTCGTCCAAATCCATTTGGATGCTAAGCTGATACTAGTCAACCTCTTTTTAGCCAGATCTTTTCTTTATGTTTAGACTAAAGTGTATCCCCGTGAACTTGACCATCGTGATAATAAAGCCCTTGGACGCCTCCGTATTCAACTGAAGCAGGAAGATGGGTCAGCAGTACAAGAAGAATTCAAAACTAGTGAGTTGTCTCCCTTGTTTTATTTTGTATCTTTTTTTAACCACAATTATTGAGAAACATTTTGAGGTTTTGTTTTGTTTTGTTTTGATCAATCTTGTTTAAAGCTGGGGAGAGTGCTTCGACATTTTTAATTAAATTTGTGACTGAATGATCTTTTCAGTTAGCATAGGTATTTAATTGAATTATTTAGGCATAATCAGATGAAGGAGAAGAGATATTTCCTTTAATGTGTATAAAAGATAGAGGATAAAAAAGACAAATTCAGTGGAGCAAAGCCTGTTGTGGTAATGGTAAAATGGCAGGAGGTTTGCTCAGGAGTGGGTTAGTCTAGATTTTGTTACATATGAAAGGCAGTACTCCCTTAAAGCCACTGATTTTAATTAATGATCCATAGCAGTAATTGTGCAGTTACTGTTAACTGTAAATCAATCTCTAATGAATTTGTAATTTAAAATTCGTTAAATTCTTAACTTCAGTCAATGTTGTTTCTTGAGTTTTATTTCTTTTCATATCACCAATGGCAACAACATTTAATTATTCATTTTATATCAAATTACATTACCCCCCACTCTCTCAATGTCAGTGTAGTAGTCTAACTAAAGGAAAAAAAAAACACAAAGGTGTAAATAGTATTGTTCTTATGTTTGTTTTACTTGTTCTGTTACATCAGGATTTTTATTTCTTTTTGAGCTCCCACTTCATTTCTTTACTCTATATTATGTAATGTCTTTTCCTCATCATCATCGTTTAACCCTTTTGTTACCAACCTGGCTGAAACAGGCTCTGGCTATAAATGTCCTGTTTTCATAAGTTTTGAATTAAAATCTTCCACCAAACCTTAGTCGCAATTTATGTTCCTAACACTAGCTGAATGATGACTAAGTTATTTTACTAAATTCTTTGTTATATTTAAAGTAACTGAAAGAAATACAGAGCATTTCAAAATAAATACACTAATAAAAGGGTTAACATCCGCTTTCCATGCTAGCATAGGTTGGACGATTTTGACTGAGGGCTGGCGAACCAGATGGCTGCACCAGTGTTTCTACGGCTGGATGCCCTTCCTAACGCCACCCACTCCGAGAGTGTAGTGGGTGCTTTTTATGTGCCACCAGCACGGGAGCCAGTCAGGCGGTACTGGCAACGACCTCGTTCAAATCTTTTTTACACATGCCACCGGCACAGGTGTCAGTAAGGTGATGCTGATGACAATCACACTTGAATGGTGCTCTTAGCACCCTACTAGCATTGGCACAAGTGCCAGTAAGGCGACGCTAGTAATGATCACACTTGAATGGTGCCTTTTGTTTTTAATAATTTAAGTCAAAATAAATGTCAAAATTTGCATGTCAGCATGGTGTAACACATTTTAGCAAGGAAAATTGAATGTAAAAGTACTTTAAAAGATAACTTTGAAAAGATATTCCTGTCAACTGATTTCTATAGACTACAATGACTATTTTAACTCTATGATATAGTAGCAGAAATAATTTGTTTGAATACACAGGATCTACTGTAAAATAGACCTGCCAAAACTAATAACTTTGTCCATTTAAATTATCTCTCTATATATAAACGGCAAAATATCTGTCTGTGTGTGTGTGTGTATGTCCTTTATACAAATCCACAATTTTTCAGTTAGAGGGCTCGCACTTTCTATGGTCATTCAAAACTGTCCAAGGGTGGTCGTGCACATCTTTACATTTCCCCAGTCACCCAGCAAAGCCATTAAAAAATCAATAGAAGTGACTTTTTTGTGAATTTTCTATCCAAAACCCAATCAAAATGCCCGAAACTTGATACGCCAATTGAATGCCAGCTAGCTGTATGTGATTTGGACAGTACTCGCGTGTTTGTGTGCACGCACGCAGCTGTATATGCATGCACTAGCATTATGACCTGGTAACGCCGGGTCATTGTGCTAGTCACAAATAAAATGTTATCAAAGCTAGCGTTCTGAACTAGTTGGTCAAATAAAGTGGCTTATTTTGGCTTGCAAGAGGGGTTGAACTCACTACTACAAATTAATAAACCACTTGCTAATTATACTGCTCTGCCTCTGTAAATACCATTGGCATTTCCTTCTTCCACAGTATCTATCGACAGTTATATTGACAGCTATTTTAGAGTGAAAATATGCATCATTGATTTAATTTCAGCAGTAGGATAGAAACTGCTAACAACTGCTAGTTGTTCAAAAGTTTTACCACTCTGTGTTCCTGGGAATTTTTATATTAGATAGAAAATGTGAAAGAGTCTAAGGAATCTGGATAATTTTAGTTTGTCCAGAATTGCTTCCAAATTCATTTTAATGTATATTCCATTCTGCATTTCAAAACATATGTCATCATAAATATGGGATCTTTTTGGTTTGAACGGCAGTTTTTAACATAATTTCCAGGTAACTAAAAAATTTTAAACTTCGTATACTGGTAGAATTTGTTTATAAAACATCTTTTTCTCTTGGCTTTATTGAGAAAATTCTATAGTTTGTAAGATATTTGTTGTTTTTTTTTCTTCAATTTCTGAAATTTCAAGCAATCACTGACAGCTATTGAGGTAAAAAACATTCTGTGCCGTATGAATATGTCCCTCGTTTAAGAAACAGATTGGGTTTATTTACATTTCTGAAGAAAAAAAGATACCCTTTCCCCCATCCCTAACCCTAAAACAGATTGAAATGCAATAGATCGATTCTAGGGTCATAATTATGGGTGACAATTTCATATGACACCGCTAGAAAAAACTGCCGTTCAAACCGAAAAGATCCTAAATATGTATAAATGTATGTTAATATATCTACTCTTCAATCAGTATGTCATAGCACATGTAATTTTTATATTTTGTTGATTTTTAGGGAATGATATTTTCTTGTATGTTGCCAAAACTATTCCAAAGCTGAAGACCCGGCAGCAATCTCAGTCAAGCTCTCAATCTTCTAGTCAACTACCAGGTGGTAAAGGACCGAAGAAAAAAGGAAAAAAAGGACGTTAATTACTGGCCATAATTTATGATAATAAAGCTGAATTAAATTTAATTAACAAGTATCATGTAAAAGTTATTACTTTAACCTGATAATTTCTCTTATTTGATTAAATTAATTAGTGATAGATTTTGTAATTATCAAAAAAAAACCCCACACTTTCCACATAAACTATTTTTTTCAGCAAATATTTGAAATATTTTATATGCTTAATTTCATCTCTCTAATATGGTTTATTTCTCTGAGGTTAAGAAAATAAGTAGCAGTAAAATACTGGGGTTTACTTCCTCTTCTGTAACCCTTCCCCATGTCATATCTTTGTTCCTAAGTTCAAAGTTCTTATTTCACACTCACTTTAAAAATTAGACATAACAATAAATGTGAAACTTCAAAACAAAGTTGTTTGAATGTTTCTGTTTTTAATTCACAAATATTAGATATTTTAATGTAACAAGGTCACTTTTCCTGTTGGTCTAAATACAATGCACACACAGGTACACACATACACACACACAAAGGTGTGTATGCTAGTAGTCTTTCTCGGCTATTTTTTCTTGTATAGACGAAACTTTACTCATCAACTAAGTGTCATTTTCTGCTGGCTGGTGCAAAGTCTCATTCAGACCTAGGGTGATGTGGTGGTGGAATGATGCTATAGACAAGGCCATTAGAGCAAAGAAACAGGCCTGGAATGACTGGAAGTGTGAGGGTCGCGAGGAACTGTATTAGATAGCCATAAGGGAAGCTAGGAGACAGGTGAGAAGCAGAAAAGAAGCAGTTTGCATATGTCATGCAACATGAGGACCAGAGGCTCGAAGTGTTTCAGATTGCAAGACGGTGTGTGAGAGAAAATTGCTATGTCGTAGGAGAGAAATGTGTCCACATGGATGATGGTGCACTTGCATTTAATGATTCTGCAAAGAAAGAGGCTTGGAAATGCCATTATAAAAGACTGCTAAATGCAAGGAGTGTCTGCCATATGTTGACCCAACTGAGGGACCAGCTATCCGAATCAACAGTAGCTTAGTAGATAAAACAATTAAGGGCATGAAAACAGGGAAAGCCCCTGGCCCATCAGGAATCACTGCTGAGATGATTAAGATATCTGGCAGAGTAGGTTATAGCCTAGTCACCTGTATTGTTAATCAAGTTATCCACGAAAGAGTCATTCTCAATGATTGGCATAGCTGCATTATAGTCAACTGCTACAGAGGCAAAGGTGATGCCTTAGACAGGAATAATTATAGAGGCATCAAGTTGCTGGACCAGGTGAGAAAGTCAAAGAAAGGGCCATAGTTCAATTGGGAAGAGAGTTAGTGTAGATGAGATGCAGTTCAGATTTGGACCAGGCAGGAGTATGACTGATGCTATATTCCTTGTTAGGCGACTGCAGGAAAATTATGTAGCTAAAAATAAACCCCTGTACTTGGCCTTCAGTGTCATGGAGAAAGCCTTTGACAGAGTCCCCACTCCGTTATCTGGTGGTCAATGTGGAAGCTAGGGATAGATGAGTGGTTAGTGAGAGCTGTACAAGCCATGTATAGGGACGCTGTCAGTAAGATAAAGGTTAACAGTGAGTATACTGATGAATTCAGGGTTCACCCAGGATCAGTCCTCAGCCCCCTTTTGTTCATCATAGTTCTCCAG
This sequence comes from Octopus sinensis, assembly GCF_006345805.1. Lineage (NCBI taxonomy): Eukaryota > Metazoa > Mollusca > Cephalopoda > Octopoda > Octopodidae > Octopus > Octopus sinensis. The sequence continues at coordinate 13,809,180 of NC_043011.1, read as the reverse complement.
GCAATAACAGAGAAATTTAAGACAGGCTGCCCCTGGGAGCTCCTCTATGCTGATGACCTTGTTCTTATAGCTGAATTGCTATCAAAACTGGAGAAGAAATTTCAGGTATGGAAGCAAGGTCTGGAATCAAAGGGCCTTAGAGTTAACCTAGCAAAAATCAAAGTCTTAGTAAGTAGGCAGGCAGACAAATTACAAATCCTTTCAGGTAGATGGCTCTGCTCAATCTGTAGAAAAGACACAGGTAGTAACTCCATAAGATGTACCCAGTGTAAGCTAAGGACACAAGAGGTGTAGCAATATCACAGGTAGGTTAACAGCGAAAATAGTTTTGTGTATAATTGCACAGGTATAAATGTACAGAATATAAACTTCATCAAATGCCAGGGATAATACCTAGAAGTAGTTGATAGCTACCATTACCTAGGTGACCAAGTCAGTAGCGGAGGTGGATGCTCCAAAAGTGTAGCTGCTAGAATAAGAATAGTCTGAGCAAAGTTCATGGAGTTCCTACCTGTGTTGGTAACAAAGGACCGCTTTCTCCTTCAGAGTGAAAGGCAGATTGTACAACGTCTGTGTGCAAACAGCCATGCAACACATGTGTGCAAACAGCCATGACTGCCAAGGACATGCAAAGGCTTGAAAGAAATGAAGCTAGTATGCTTTGCTGAATGTGCAATGTCAGTTTGCATGCACAACGGAGTGTAAGCATCTTGAGAGAAAAGTTGGGCATAAGAGGCATCAGATGTGGTGGTGCAAGAGAGATGACTGCTGTTATGGTTATGTGATGCATATGGATGAAGACATTTATGTGAAAAAGTGCCGTTCTTTAATGGTGGAGGGAACCTGTGGGAGTGGTAGACCCAGGAAGGCATGGGAAGAGGTGGTGAAGCATGATCTTCAAATGTTGGGTCTCACAGAAGTGATGACAAGTGACCGAGACCTTTGGCGATATGCTGTGCTTGTGAAAACTCCTCAAGACAAGTGAAATCGAAATTATGGCCAATGCCAATGTTGCATAATTGGCACGTAAAAAGCACCCTTTGAACTTTGGGCCTCATGGAGGCAGTGACAAGTAACTGAGACCTTGGGCAATGTACTTTGCTTGAGTAGACCCATCAAGCTGAGATTGTAGTTGTGGCTGATGCCAGTGTTCTGTGACTGGCACCTGTGCCAGTGGCACGTAGAAAGCACCCACTACACTCTCAGAGTGGTTGGCATTAGGAAGGATATTCAACTGTAGAAACCATGCCAAATGAGATTGGAACCTGGTGCACCTCCCCAGCTTACCAGTTTCCAGTCAAACTGTCCAACCCATGTCAACATGGAAGATGGACTTTAAATGATGATGATGATGATGATGAGCATTGTTTCTCTCACGTAAAATTATATCAGTTTATTCGTGGGTAAATATCATCACTCTGTTATTTCACTTTAGTTGTTGCTCTCTATCTGGGCCTTGAATGAGACAAAAGTTTTAAAACTTTAATCCAGTAATAATTACTTACAGATAATTACTTACGAAAACATGACCCAATCAGTTGTTTAATTGCTGCTCCCCATGCATACGACTTTGACTTTTCCTTGTCAATATTTACTTTCACACACATTAATGAGTTGCTTTTGTTTTTTTTTCTCAGATGGCTTGTGCTCGCTGTATGTATTGATTGGACACCCACAGATGCTTTGTACTAATAGCATATTGTGTTTTTTTTTGTTTTTTTTTGCAAGGTTGCTCTGATATGATTACACTCCTCTGGTCAAAAATTTAAACCCTGTATTTATGTGTCAAAAATGTTTTCTTATATTGTTGTTGACTTCCTTCAGAAATGTTCATATAATTGTGATTTCCCTCAGATAGCTTTGGTATGCATCAATCAAGATTCCCATAAACTAGTTTACTATATACATGCAACATTTGTTGTGCCAGATCATTCCATCCTAGCGAGTCATTCCTTGTTCCATGTCATTGTTTGAAATTGTGTAACCATGATTTTTGGTGGTCTTTCCTAGATCAATGACATTGACGCCGTTAATGTTCCTCTTGAATCTTCGTAAATATTCACCTGTGGGAAAGACATGAGCAGAAGGTTGACATTCTGGGAAAGAAGTTTTGAGTCTAGTGATTATGTTGGAGCCTGATGGGCGGGCGGGTGGCTGAGCTGTTGGACACTATAAAAGTGATGAGGCGAGACAAGCAGAACGAGAATGCCTGAGACGAGATGATGTGAATCCTTGCAGAGGAAGGAGACAAGCACGCCGGTGGGCAAGAAACTAAGACGAGTGGGTTTATGTCAGTCATTCGGGTGTCCCTTTTCTGGATGTCTGTGTGTCCAGCTGCAGCACTGTTCCATATATAAGAGCAATACCTTTTGGGGAACTCGCATAGGCTCTGTAGAGTATCAATGACTGGTGACGGCTGTAGTATCTTTTCTGTAGCATAACATTTATTCCAGCATGAACTTGTTAAGTCCAGGTTTTTCATGAACATACCTAAGATAAAAAACTTTCCGGACATAACCACCTTATCTTTTTATGTATTTATGAATTCACTACTTGGATCTTTTCGGTTTGAATGGTAGTTTTTCTAGCGGTGTCATATGAAATTGTCACCCATAATTATGACCTTAGTATCGATCTATTGCATTTCAATTTGGGTTAGGGTTAGAGGTGGGGGGAAGGGTATCTTTTTTTCTTCACAAATGTAAATAAACCCAATCTGTTTCTTAAACGAGGGACATATTCATACGGCACAGAATGTTTTCACCTCAATAGACGTCATTGATTGGTTCAAATTGCAGAAATTGAAGAAAAAAAACAACAAATATCTTACAAACTATAGAATTTTCTCAATAAAGCCAAGAGAAAAAGATGTTTTATAAACACATTCTACCAGTATACGAAGTTTAAAAGTGTTTAGTTATGTGGAAATTATTTTAAAAAACTGCCATTCAAACTGAAAAGATCCCACTGCTTGAGCCATTTAAGTGTTTTTTGAAGACAAACAGGCAAGAGGATGATCAGTTTGTTATTTCCAGCAGTTCGAACGGCCGCATTAAGGCAAGCTATCGTTTTGTTTCGTTGAATGCTGCTGTTTTTGTTATAAAACTAGTGAAGTTTTACTCGTTATAGGAATTTCAGAGGAGACTACTTTACGGACATCAAATGTTGAATTGTTATTGTTGCTTCAGTGAAATGATATGAGCGTTGTCTGAAATGAAACTTCAATTAGATTTATGATAACAGGACAGACAGAAAATAAAAATAAAATGAACAGCTGAAGACTGCTTTGAAGCACCATTGAACACAATGTTTATTAATCCAAATAACCATCTTCTCGATGAATAGGAATCTCGATTGCACTCTCATTGTATACAGTAAACATGACATATATTAGTTAATGCATTTTCTTTTTACAAAATGTACATTTATTTAGGCAAAAATAATGTGTTGAAAGAATTAGTTTGAATAAACATCAAAAAATTTGGAAGAGACAAGGAAAATATTGTTAAAAAAAAACTGTTTGATATATATTTAACTGTACAGATGTGTATTAATGTGTGTATGAAGTTAATGTTCATAATGTTGGGATACATTATGAATGCTGAGTGTGTCCAGTGATGAAATTTTTTTTTATCACTTGGATTATATGTTGACTTTGGAAGACGCCGATTTGTTGTCGCCCTGTTCAATACAGGACTTGACTTTGGAATAATGAAGATAATGATAACAAACAACAAACAACAAACATACAATCATTCTCTCTTTTACACTGAACTTAACATTTCCACAAAGCTTTTCATAAAGTATTGTTCACGACATGAGATTTTATGAAGGTTTCGGCTTCCAAGCAAAGGCACTTGTTGAATTTGGAAGACAAGAATTTTATTTAAATCCCCATTAAAGAACAATTATTAAAAATAATTTATTATTATGTATATGAGTAGTTTTTTAAAATTCATACAATGATTAAAAGTTATTTTTCCACAGAATTTTCAAACGAACTATAACGAAAAATAACATTTGGCACTTTCTGATTTTAGATTATGTTTTAATGTCAGATTTGTAATCTAATATAAAATAAATTTTCCTAATGTGAAATGAATTTGATATCAAATAGATTTTTAGAATCTCAAAATTCTGGTGAGAATTTTATTGTGAGATTTTGACAATGTATTTTGAGCTTTAAGTAAATTTAAGGCAACGGTAAGGTATAATTGTTGGTTGATAAACATAGATAAACGAATGTATGTGCATGCATGCATGCATGCATGCATGCATGTATGCATGTATGTATGTATGTATGTATGTATGTATGTATGTATGTATGTATGTATGTATGTATGTATGTATGTATGTATGTATGTATGTATGTACGTACGTACGTACGTATGCGCATTATTTATGTAAGAAAGAGTGTACGTATACACGAACTTTTTCAAAATATAGATGCAAAACTTCAAACTGATAATTCATTAACGTGGTAGCCATGCCTTCTTTGAGGCGATTCGTAATAGAAGCGAAACGGTTTCAATTTGGAATTGGGATTAGATCAGGTACTCTGCCGAGAACTTACTATACACATACACACAGACACACACACACACACACACACACACACACTCTCTCTCTCTCTCTCTCTCTCTCTCTCTCTCTCTCACCCACACACGCACACACACATCGTTGAAGTTTTTTTATATATACAAGTTTATCAAAAGGTGTTCAGATGTTTCTTTTACTAAAAAAATTCTACGTTAACAGAAAAAAAATAGACAAAAAATATATTTTACATAATATCTACACAAAAATAAATATTTTACACAAGTGACATGCAAAAACCACTGATGTTCAAAGTTTCGCAAGAATAAAAACTGCTTTTCAATTCGTTGTTGATTTACCCCTTGATATTTACAACACAAACCCCTTATATTAACGAAATATAAAATAAAAGCTTTGATAAGGCACACAGTTCTGAAAGAGTAAACTTTCAAACTTAGTAGAAAAATGCTGGAATTTTCGGTCAAAAGAAAATGGAATATTCGTTAGCAACAAAGATTCTGTGGAAGAAAATTGACCAAATATACATTTTTAGAACTTAGGATATATACTTTCCAAGTATTTAAACTCATACACTATACCATCTTCTAAGTGAACGAGCAGAATTGAACCCCATATAAATTAACGAAACCCATTCTTTTCCACTCAAGGCACAAGGTCCTTAATTTTGGGGGAGGGGGCCAATCGATTAGATCGACCCAGTAAGCAGCTGGTACTTAATTTATCAACCCCGAAAGGATGAAAGGCAAAGTCGACCTCGGCGGAATTTGAACTCAGAACGTAGTGGATAAGGCTCTTAACATTTATGGGAAGACAGACGAAATTAACACTTGAATCGCCTTATTTACAAATAGTTAAAAGGAAAATAATTCAGGAAGACTAGAATAATCTCTGATGTGAAATTAGAATCTTTCATAATACACTCGGGGAAAAGGAATCCGGGTTCAGTTCCACCGTGTGGTACCTTGGGCCGACCAAAGCTTTGTAAGTGGATTTGGTAGACAGAAACTGAAAGAAGCCCGTCATATAACTATGTGTGTGTGTGTGTGTCTCCCACCACCCCTTGACAATTAGTGTTAAAAAAATGAGAAGAAAAAAAACCCCAGCTTTAAAACCCATTAAAAACTCGGGTTAGACCCACATCAGAGACGGCGTTGCTGCTGCGAAACACACACTGACATCCTAGGTAACCGTCAAACACATTCCAACCCTTGGATCAAAGACCTGCTGCCTCTACTCTATGTTTTTTTTTCTACCGTCGTTACTATTTTGGCCACTGCTTGTTGGAGCTGGTTGATTTCATATCACCCCCCCCCCCCAGTCTAGGTATTCACCACCGTTACCAGGTCACGCACTAGCTACTACATCCAATCCTTTCTTCCCAGACTGTCGGGCCCCATGAATCCCACCACAACCTCCACTGCGTACGTTTTCTTTGCATAAATGGAACGTTGGCGACATCAGCTTCACTGGTCGTACTGGGTCAGGTTATGGGGTAATGGTTTCTTCCTCCAGCACACTTTCCCAAGTCATAAATGTCAGTTATTTAATCGAAGAAATGTTTACAACAAGAGCTCAAAGTCTGTGGAGACTTTGAGTTCCAAATTTGGAACGTTTATTAACAGAAGAAAAGTCAGAACATGAATTTTAAATTCTAGTGTACAAAATATACACAAACTTCTCATCTGAGACCCCGTTACGTTGCCTCTCCGTATAGCGAGTCAAGTCACTATGTATAGAGGCTCTATCGGTGGCTGGATGCTCTGCAAAATAACAACAAAATCAGTAAACTACTCGAATAAAAATTTCCTTATACTATCGCATTCAGTATATGCTGCTTTTCCCCCCAGATATTTTTATGGACGAGTATCTATCCTATTTCTTTACTATCCACAAGGGGCTAAACACAGAGAGGACAAACAAGGACAGACAAACGGATTAAGTCGATTATAACGATCTATCCTTTCTGTTAATTTTTTATGGAAGTTATTAAAAAAGACCAGGACTTCTATGACAAAATTATAGCGAGCTTAATACATCTTCAGATGTATTTCTTACTCACTGATAACACAATTCACATCTGAGTCCCAACAAAGATATCTTAAAAATGTATTTGTACGTGGTACTTATTTCAGTAATTTTGGAGGGGTGAAAGACAAATTCATTCGGGCAGTAATTAAAAAAAGGCTTAAGAAGTAAAATAGAACGCACGATTTTATTTTCTGAGTTGAAAGGTAACAGTTACTGCTTCTAATCTGGTTATCTTGTATTTTTAGTCCTTTTAAATCGTGCTGCTGAGGGAAGTTTAACAAAATGGAAACCTAATTTGAACAGTGGCCAATAAAGATTCCCCTATTTAAAAAAGTTTTTGGATTTAGGTACTGTTAAAAATTTCATTAGAGATTAGGTTTAAATACAGCGATTATCTCAGAAAAAATTATTTCAATTAATTTGGAAAAATGAACAGGAATCAGTCTATTGTTAATATGGGCTGAAGTTGAACAAGTAGCTGCTTTGTCAAGTAAGTAACATTGTACTGCGGGACATTGTGGGCATCCAGCCATCGACAGAGCCTCAATATAGTCACTTGACTCGCTATAAATAGCAGCCATCTCTCTCTAAATTATATTGCACTGTATTTAAAACAGAACTGATGTTGAACAATCACAGTTTTAGTCGTCTAAACAAAAGAAGAGATGATCATAGGACTACTCTGTCAGACCTGACCTGTGGCTAAAGAACGACTCTTCGCTCGCTGAAACACTTCTGTGCAACTTCAAAAATGTTTTGTCGGCTATAAGAAATCTTTCTGGAATTTTTCCTTTGATAGTCTTGACATCTTTGAGTGCTGTCTCGATGAATCGAAAACCATGACCCATTTAAGAAGATATTTTAGTAGTAATTGAAGTCTTTTTCTTCATATAGTTTAAGACATTGGTTTCAAATTTTGGTACAAGGCCAACAATTTCGGAGGAGGGGTAAGTCGATTACATCGACTCCAGTGTTCAACTGGTACTTATTTTATTGGCCCTGAAAAGATGAAA